>NW_018128098.1:889978-907082 GCF_001952655.1 Monopterus albus
TGTATTTCCATAAGTGGGGTAAAACTATGGAATAATTTAAGTGTGGACATAAAAAAATAGTAATAGAATTGATGAGTTTAAACATAAATATAAAGGTATGTGTCAATCAAGATATATGCAAGAACAGGCTTAATGATTAATTAGATGGACAATTGTGGGTGTGGTGTACATTTTGTAACCATTCTTTAGTATATTACTTGTGTGATGTAAGAATGTTAACACTGTTATATTCTTTTTTTAGTATAATATGTGTGTGTGTGTAGAAGTGAATCATTTACTGCTTGCAAGCCAGTGATGGTAAGATGATGTCATGGGGTAGGACTGGATAAGTCTGACTTCTTCCTACTCCATTTAGGCATGTACTAGGTATAAGCAAATTGATATTGGATTATGTGTGTTGTCATATCAACTGTTTTACATGCTTGAAAGAATAAATCAAATCAAATCAAATCAAAAGATGTGATGTTATGCAATGTGTCATTTCTAAAATTTCTGAAAGGTATCTAAAATAGGCTGGAATGCCTCTGACAGGATAGACAAAGCACTCTACAGCACATTAAGTGTCATATGTTGTGTCATACAATCAGATCTGTGATGACGAGGGTTAAAAAAAAATCTATTCAGCCCTCTGGAAGAGAGTGTGTATTGAACAGGTGTTGACCAACAAGGAGTGGGTGTCATAGTTGTGTCATTATTAGCAGTACCCAAACAAAGAAAATACACTGGTACTGAAGGATTGACTTGAGATAAAACACTGATTCGGCTTAGGCTTTTATTCTTAAGTAATATTTTATTAGAATCCAAAAGTTACCCAGGCCACTCTGCCACCCTGTTTCATAATCATGGCTCAAAGAAGTAGATAATACATTATCCACACAAGAGCCCATATTGTAGTGAGTAACAGCAGCACACAGTCTGCAGACTTTACCTGCTGTCAGTGATACCTGTAACATGACTGATCAGGACAAGTGTAGGTGTCTTTTTTATTTATCATGTCTCATGAGCTGCTTTCATGTGTTATTTTGTGCACCTATGTGTACAAGTATTGAACCTACAATAGGTTCATCAGCGATTCCCATCGACCAGCGGAAGCTCTTTCAGCTCAGCAGCCTTTCTCTCATCAGCAGCCTCCCAGAGTAATTTGCTACACAGTGACAAATGAACTATAAAACAAACAGGTTTAAATGCCTACATTTCCTAGGAAATGGTGACCTGTAGTTCAGACAGGTAATTATAGATTACAGCATGATAGATTATAGATGTTTATGTTGCTTTGGAATCGTGGATGTCAAAGTCTGTTAAGTTTAATTAGTTTAAGCATTTATTTTCTGGGAACTGTTTAGAATTTATGTTGTGTGTTTTATTAAAGCCTTTTTCTGTTAAATAGACGGCTGCTTTCAAGTCCTGCACACATTAATCTGGAGTCATAAGTTCACAGTTCACGCTCTAATTGTATGAGCACCCCCCACCCCTTGCTGGATGAGAGCCCCCCACAAAAGACAGTGACCCTCTGTGAAAACACTTTACAAGCAAAAGCACAGAGCTAATACCTTATCTGAGATATCTAACAAAGGACTTTTTACCTTTAATTCTGGCATGTTGACTATCAAGGCTAAAGGCAGTTTACAATCAGGGTCATTGGTGTAGTCCATTGGTACAAGATGTGGAGCCAACTCATGGTATCTTCCATGCAACCTAGAAAAATAAATAAATAAATAAATAAATAAAATAACAGTTTTTTAACAACTGTGATTCTACAGTCAGGATGGAAAGTATTCAGACATTTTGTTATGTTCCAGACTCATCTTAAACGGATTCCGTTTAATCTACACACAATACTCCACAATGATAAAGTGAAAACTGGTTTTTGGAGTGTTTCCATTTCATTATTGTAGAGTATTTTGTGTAGATTAAATGGAATCCATTTAAGATGAATCTGAAACATAACAAAATTTGGAAAACTTGAAAGGGTCTGAATAATTTCCGTACTGACTGTATTATAATTCTTAGAATTAAGAACAGCCAATGCCAATTATTGTCAGGACGCTGATAAACACACAATGTTTATGATAAGCACGATGATAACCACACAATGTCAAGAAAGTCAGAGCTGCTTATCTACAATCCCCATGTCACTCTGTCCTGTGACTAATTCTGTCATATTGTACATCCATTCCCAGAGCAGAGCCATTCATCAGCAGGGACACTGGTCCAAGAAGACAAACTCACTTCAATTAAATAAGATAACCCTGTCACAATGATGGAGTTTCACTGGTGCATCGCAGGAAATGACCGGGTAAACCTACAGTTTTAATGTGAAGGGGTCTGGGTTGTATAGCTTCTGTGACATCCTTAGCTCTGAAATCTCTTTGAATTTTATTGCTATAGCAACTCGTGAAAAACCCTATTACACCCTCTGGTGATGATCAGTTTTGCTCCCCCCGCTGTAGGCCTTGGAATCAAAGACACTTCACTATCGTTGAAGAGGAACATCTACATGCACATGATTTGTTAATGACTGAAAAGTGGGAATGTGCTGTGTACATCTATTCAAGTGTAATCCTTTTTTAATCTGTGATAGCTCTGGTAATTATAGGAGAAAGTAACAGATGCACAACCAGACACACTGTAAATGCCTGCAATAATTTCCAAAACAACCCTTATTATACTCTCTATACATAAGAGCAAAAAATCCCACTTGCCTAGAATCACACAACCCTCATCCTTAGCTAATGTTACACTGCAACGTATTTATTGTCTAACATTTAGACCCTCTTATAATTCCTACTTCGATACTTCAAATATATCTATTAACATTAACAGCCTCCATTAAAAACAAACATTTACAGCAACACGTTAACACATTATTACTACAAACAGCCTGTGCATAGTACATGATACTTATCAGTTATATTGTACCCATGTGCCAAAATTCAGCATTTATAAATTGTTATTTACTACCACATTCCATTTTATATTAAACATTGTAAATAATTCTAATCAGAAGCAAACAATATTCCTTCAAACATCAGAATCAGAATCATATGCCTGTACTCAACAAACACACATGTAACTACACTGTAAAAATAATGTATTAGCTATACAATTCTACCTTACTTTAGGATGGTAGGTCACATTATCAGAATTACACTATACAGACAATATTTCCAAGCAGTGTGCTCTAAGAACTACATCTCAGCTAACAACTATACCGTATAGAACAAGCGGAGAGAAAACAGGGAAATCATGGCTGGTTTGGTAACAAACTTATGGACCAAGCACGTGGTGAAGTATTTGGTTTACAACTGATCGATAGTAAAACTGTCAGCAATGCACCAGAATCAAGAGGTACAGCACGAAAAACTTACCGTAGAATTTCTTTGCGGGTAAAAAATGTACAGTCCTGCAATGATAGATAGATAGATAGATAGATAGATAGATAGATAGATAGATAGATACAAACAACAAACACTTATGGTGGATAAAGGGCTGTGCTGTATGACACATTGTTCAAGGTACAATTACATCTTCTAGGCCTACAAACACTTTAAATGAGACGTATGAGTCATACCGTAGAAAATAACATTATGGTTCTTCTGGAGTCATGTGAACAACCTTTACTGTAAAATGCCAGTCACAGTATCTGATTTCTCTTAAATGGTGATGTGTGTGTGAATGGTGTCACCTGCTGCTTGCATAGGAACAGCGGAACACGATCTATTGTTGTCTGACATGCATGTGTTGGCACACGCATTATCCAACAGCCCGACTAGAGGCCCCTCAGTTTACATTTTCCCATTGTTACCTCTTTGTCTGGACTGTGCTTCTGAGTGTGGGAAGCAGAGTGCATCCAGCTGAGCTCCAGAGACAAGCTGATTAACAGTAAATATAATGTACTTCTAAGAACCCTATAATGAAATCAAAAACAGGCCTAATGGAAGTATTTGGGTTAATGATAACTGTGAGTACTATATATATATAAAACAATAACTGACTAGTCACTAACTAGTCTTCATCATAAAGCCTAAAAGATTGCCTAGTAAAGTGATGTTTATACAGTTATAGCACATCTGAGCTCTGAATTCCTTGGTGAACAAACACAACACTCAAGCTCGGTCAGGTGATGTCTAACTAGGTTTTGCATCTTAAACATTTGATCCTAAAAAAGATAAAATGCAGGCACCCAAGAGGGAAAATAATGACCAAGGCAGAAACAGAAAGCGACAGAATTTTAATAGGGGCTTTTAAAGAGTAGCAGGAGTAACCAGAGAGGCTCTTGAGAACTAAACTGTCGCCTGAGAGTAGAGTTTCATAGAATATAACACTGGCTTGGCATCAATTATTAAGTCCACCCCCCCTAAACCTGTGCACATTAAGATGTGTTTCTTCACGCAAAAACCTGGATTACTGTTCCAGAAAACAAACTCAGATTATAACAAAGGACACTTGATACTAATGTTTGCAATGAAATCAAAACTTTCTTTTCCAACCTAACATAAATAATATCACTATTTAAACTGTGTGGAGTCATAACTGGTGCCGTTTGGAAATCGATTATTACATTCATTAATTGAAACGTAATCACAGACCACTTGTTTGCATTAGATTGAGGTCAAATTTTGTCAAGTCTTATGATTAAACACGACTTTTCTGATTCTAGTTGTGGTCACATAGCCTAAACATGACGCAGGTATAGGCAATGGCATGCAATCTTACCTGGTAGGCATCAAGTTGCTCGTCAGTAAATATTGTTTGTTTATTACCCATCTCAGTCGAGTAGTTTGTTGCGTGTACACATTCACAACACTGAACGTCCGCAGCCTTTTCTCAATGAAAGGCATTTAGGGGGTCTGCGGAGTCACAGTCTCTGTACATGTTAGATTGACGATGTTGCAAACCCTTAAAAGGGTTTACTGGTGTCCTCAAAAGAGATACCCGCCATGACTGAAAAACATAGAGGATGCATAAAAAAAACTGTAAAAGAAAAAGTAAAAGACAGTGTCCGCTTATGTTTGCGCCAGGTGGTTGTCTGCGAAGTGCAAGGTGCGAGAGGGTCTGCTTCTTTACGCACTCAGCTGCTGTCCACCGGAGTCAAGACAGACCAATAGGATCTCAGGTAAATAAATAAATAAATAATTAAATACAGCAACAAATGAATAAATAGTTAAATAAAACCTGCTTTTACAGTAGGTTAAAGTAAATAACATTATTATTGTTGTTTACAAAGGCTTGGTAACTTTAACTCGAGTTACTTGATTCATTTCCATCACTTTGGGCAATATCACAGTCTTAAAAGAATATCTGATTCTGGAAACATTACATTTTTCCAAAATTATAAATGAAATTTTATTGGAATGGCATTTTTGCGGGTCATTTAACATCTGACTGGATTATATTTTACATGCTCATTTATTAACCATTCTGATTTAATTAATATGTACAGTTACAAATTTTGAGTGCTGACAATTATAAATCCACTACAAAACCCCCATAGGTGAATAATTTTATTCGGTGCTGTAATCAGAACAAAACTTTTAAGTGACACAGAACCTGTTGCACGGAAGCAACATAAAACAAAAATAGTGGAACAGCCACGTCTTCGTCTTCCACCGTCCTCTACACAGCGCCGCGTCCCTCTTATCCGGTGCCGGACTGCAGAGGCTGAGGTCCGTCTTATCCGCCTGCGCGCTACTGCAGCACAGCAGAACAGTGAGCGTGTCCTCACCGCACCCCAGGACACATGCCAGTTTCATATTCCCAGTATAACCACTCCCTTGCTAGTCCACTGCACTGGTTATAAACGTCGGCTTTTGTTGCAGTAGGTAGCTTTCTAAGTAGAAAAGTTACCCGCGATGGATTCTAAGCGAGATAAAGACCAAGGTAAGCTGTGATTAATAGCTTGATGCTACGTTGCTAAGCTAGCCCCCTAGCGGCTTATGTTAGCGAGCTGTGGTTTATGCGGTTAACAACGTACCCTTTGGTACACAACATTCTGCGTTTGTCATCAGAGGAAATGGGACAATTAATTAAATAAACCACCCACTTTTACCCGGCAGAATCATCCTCATTGAATCACGCATGACGCTCTTAGGTAACATACAGACAGCTACCACCGTTAGCTATCAACATTTACTGGTGTCTGACTCTCAAGCTCAGCTAAACATCGTCACCTTTATTTTTATGCAGGTGTTATCTTGTACAAGGTATGTGTTTGGTGGCCATCTTTCACCCACCCAGTCCATTTCGCCCATTTAGTGGTGTCATACTTCCCAGTCAGTGAGCTGAAATACAACTTGCATTTAAAGTGAACTGCATAAAGCCCGTGACACAAATCTGAATACCAGGAAAAATAAGGGGGGCAGACCCTGGTATCATTGTCTCTGGTTAACCTGATGAACCTCGTCTTTCAGTTGCCTTGGTTCTCTTCCGGGAGTCAGTGTTTTATGAAAGAGTATTCATTTGTAGTTGGCTGATTCTACCTCAGTAAATTAAACCAAATTAAACTCCCCCAGTTGTTAGTCATGCATTGCAGCAAGCTTACACCTGTGCACATGCAGGAAGCAAATCTGACGTGCTTTTCATTACTCCTTTGTAATGTTTAAGTATGTTTTGTGATTTAACATATAATATTACATGCCAATTCAGTGGTTGCAAAACATCTCAGCTAACAGCTATGCTGTATAGAGCAAGGGGAGAGAAGACAGGGAAATTATGGCTGGTTTGGTGAGAAACCTATGGACCAAGCAAGTGGTGAAGTATTTGGTTTACAACTGATCGATAGTAAAACTGTGAGCAATGCACCAGAATCAAGAGGTACAGCACGAAAAACTTAGAGCAGAATTTCTTTGAGGGTAAAAAAAAATGTACAGTGACAAAAAAAAAAATAAATAAATAAAATCAGCATGTCAAAACACAAACATCAGAAACTGTTATGTTTGATAAAGGGCTGTGCTGTATGACACATTGTTCAAGGCCTACAAACACTTTAAATGAGACATGTGAGTCATACCGTAGAAAATAACATTATGGTTCTTCTGGAGTCATGTGAACAACCTTTACTGTAAAATGCCAGTCACAGTATCTGATTTCTCTTAAATGGTGATGTGTGTGTGAATGGTGTCACCTGCCGCTTGCATAGGAACAGGGGAACACGATCTGTCGTTGTCTGACATGCATGTGTTGGCACACACATTATCCAACAGCCCGACTAGAAGTAATATAGAAGAAGTATGTTGGCTGCATATGTAAGAATAGAAAAGTGAATGTGCTTTGTCATGCTGCAGTCTTGTTTCTTTGATTCTTTTAGATGCAGAATTTGAGAAGATAACCCCTGTCCTGCTCAAGTCACGTACGGGAGAGTTCGATTTGGAGTCAATATTATTTCTGAAATTGAGAGGTCTTGGTAAGATGACATTAATATATATCAGTATTTATGTCTTTGAAAATGCTTTATTGTTACATTTTTAATACATGTCTTATAGGTATACATGATCTTGGATGCATTGGAGAATGTATCAATGTGGAGAGACTGGACCTCTCTGGAAATAATATTGCAAATTTAGCTCCTCTAGCATCTCTTCGGCTTCTTTCTGTGCTTAGTTTGTCTGCGAACAGGATCTCCAATTTAGGTAAGATTTCGGGAGCAGTACAGTATTTTCATGCTGTATATTCACTTATTAAGGAAGTCTTTGTCATGAATGCAATTGGATTTAAAAATATATATATATTATTGTGTTTGCAATTTCAGAGCCCCTGCGCAGTTGTGACAGTTTACAGAACTTAAACATGGCTGGTAATATCATACCCAGGTAACACCGTATAGCCACTGACCAAATGCTTACTCTAGATAAATAACAAATTACAGTGTTGATTTCACAATGTACAATCAAATGTCATATTAAAAAATATTTTGTTACTCCAAAATATATTTTTAAAAGCAATATTCTGAATTAGTCCTGTAACATGGCCTTATATGATGTATTTTTCAACAGCATTGAGAGCCTTCACTGCCTTCAGTCTTTGAGAAAGCTTGAAAATATACGTCTTAAAGACAACACTTACAATTACACTAATCCAGGTAATTTGTAGTGACAAACACTCCATGGGACTGTATCACAAAGTGAGTTCAGCTTATTCTGGCCCTCTTGGGGTTTTCTAGCTTCACTGAGCGTAACATTGGCTGTCCTGGATAACCGGTACCACGAAGCTGGTTATCCACTGGCTCTGTTAAATCTGGGTTTTCCTACCGGGCTACAAGCGCATTCATGTGAAAGAGGCAGAGTTGTTATTGAGAAGCGACAGCAACAGCACCACGAATGAAGTAGGCCTCTGATCCTGTCAGGATTCAGTAGGACGTTTTTCCAGTTATCTGATTGGTTGGTGCTCAGGGTTTTGATCCGATACTCTGAAGTTAACCTGGTCCGCAGCAGGTTAGCCATGAAACATACGTTACTGTGGTGATCTAGCCTGATTTACAAGTCAGCCAGCTTCATGGTACTGGAAAACCTGAGCTGAGCCCAAAGTTATCTGGATAAACCACTAACCTTGCTTCGTGGTACAGGCCCAGGTAGATGGAAAATCTTGATAAGTGAAATCACAACAGCTTTCTCTGTTAGGAATGCATCATATAGAACCATAGTTCTTGAGATGTTCCCCAACCTCAAGGTACTGGATGGTAAGATTTTTTTTTAAATTTTCATTCAGCCTTCTGCATAGGATTAACGCTCAGACATATTTGTTTCCAACGGTCTATTTATTTGTTTTCTGTTTTAACCTGTAGGTGAAAGAGTGGTTGGACGTGGGAGTGACTTGTACCAGTTATGCAAAGACATTGATGACACCATCAAAGGTACATTTGTTAGCCAGTATGTTAGTGTATAATGTTTGCAGCTTATCTCAGTCAATTTGCCAAATTAAGATGTTCCACTGGCACTTCAGGAATCTCTGTGATGTGTTCTTGGTCAAGTAAAATGTTACTGCATAGGCACTATGATAATGCAGTAAATTTGTTTTTCATTCTATGAATGTTTAGCTGGTTTATACAAGAATGGACAGCTTATTGAACATCCTGATTGCAAGCCATGGGTGGAAGATAGTTACTGGGAGATAAAGAGATCAAACAGTGCTATTATTGAAGAAGCCTACAAACAATTTAATGGTAAGGTTTTAAAGAAAAGTGTTGCATTTGATCTAAATAGTTGTCAGCTCAACTGCATTGTGTTTACAGCATGTAATCATTGTCTTCTATTTCTCTTTCTACAGATGTTCTTCATGAATGCAGGCTCCTCAACAACAGAGCCATTCATGTCATTTCACAAACCGAGCGATCTATGAGCCTGAAGAAGCAGCCAAAGCAGTATGCCATCTGAGTTGGGCTAATTTGGTCACATTTGTGTGCAACATTTGGCAACTTTTTTGTTGTATGATATACATGGCTAATGTACTGTAGGTTTTGCAAAGTACTAAGCTGTATCCAAATGCTTGATAATTATCATTGCCAGACATGCTCTGTGTTGCAGTGTGAGGCATTTCTTCACATTTTATTGCACCCTATGCATTGGGTATCTTATGATACATGCAAGTGGTTTGAAAACCTTTATCCATGCTGACATCCCTCAGTTTGGTTCAGAGATGTCTTTACTTGCACAGTGTGCATTTTTGTACCATGTTGTAGCCTGCATTTATGCTAAGAGCTATGCTGCTTAAGAATTTCTATAGGTTTTCTGTGAATAAGAGCTTTTTTAATTTTGCATTGCTGGATAATTTTGGGAGTTTATGTACCCCAACCGTTGCCCTTTCTTTGTAAGGTGAACATTTGCAAAATGTGATAAATTGTTTCAGCCATTTCTACTTGTTTTATACCATAAAATTTATTTTATGTACAATTCAACTTGTGGAAAATGTAGTTCTTACAGTGATGGAAAGTGAACTTCACATCTATGATTTTACTCATCTGCACAGTCTATTGTAATACTGGTACATAGGCTACCACACACTGCCACACACTGCACATCAAGAGCCAAGCAACACATGATGTGGGCTATAAGCAATCCATAGATGTCACATCTCAGAAGCAGTCAACCTGCGCCACTTGCTGGTGATAATCATCCAGCGCACCTGTCTGAGCCACTTAGTGTACAATATGTGATAGGCCACCTAGGGGGAAAAGTCCACCAATATGTAGGTTGTACTACAGAAAGGTTTAGCTACTTTTAGCGTAGGCTACATAGCCTAACGCATGTTTACAGACTACATCTTATAGTCTATTATAATTTAGTTCTGGACATACTTGTGATAAGTTGCTTAAATCTGTGCAAATATTCTGGGAGCTGCATTTTTATTTCTGCTTCACATAAAGTGTCTAAAAAAACCCGTGACTCACGGCACTTTTTATAACTTAGTCCACATATGGCCAGAGGACCTTGCAGCCTCCTCCCCTTCCGTTCCGCTCTTGTCTAGACTCCGCAGTCACGTCCAGCGACACATCCGGGCCTCTTTCTCAGAGCTCTCCAGAAAGTTCTGAGCTGTGGATCCTATATAAGAGCCAGACACCTTTCGTCCTCGACCGCTGAGTAACTTCAGTGAAAGCCAGCACATCGGTAATATCTGACAAGGAAGTAAGCGATTTTTTAAAAATGTAATTTAGAAGGATATTTAGCCATACAATTAATAAATGCTAGCGGTTTCATTCAAGCTAAAGGTAATATAAGCTAGTATGTGGCTGACACGAGTTGTCGTTTAACAGCACGTGTCGCTTATGGCAACGTTAACATTATGTGTTTAATACTGTAGCCATCAGTAAGCTTAACGTTTTCTTTTCTTTATAAATATCTCTAAGATAAGTGGACGTTCGGGTTATTATTACTTTATTATGGTATTATGAGAAAGCGCTATAGCAAGGTTTTTGTAGCTAAGTTAAATTACATCTAGCTAACTTGGGTAATACATCGGGTCCTAACGTTAACGTCACTGGCAAAATAGTAAGTGGCATTTTATCTAAAAAAAAAAGTTTATGTGTTTCTGATTAGATTTTAGGTTGTCAACATGGTTCACGAAACCGGCTACTACGACCTCTTGGGTGTCAGCCCCAAAGCCTCAGTGGATGAAATAAAAAAAGCCTACAGAAAACTTGCACTGAAATATCACCCGGACAAGAACCCCAGTGAAGGCGATAAGGTGAGTTTAGAGAGCTTTGGGATACCTCTGTAGTCGTTTATGGATAGTTGAAAATGCCCTTTGTCATTTCCATTGTACAACAGCAGGAACTTTCTGGAACGTTCTAGTCAAACCTCCGCATGGCAGCGGACAGGAAGGAAGCTAGCCTTCAGACACTGAAGTGCCTCAGCTACAGTGACAGGAGGTGGTGAAATTAATGTTTAAAGTGAAATTAATGAAGATGCCGTTCATTTTGTTTGTAGTCTGTATCCTTATCTCTAAGGGTTCATTGGGCTGATTGATAGAAAGAACTTGGTGTGTCACAATACAAAAAGGCTGCCAATTGCAATTATTAGTTTTCAGTGTACTTTCCATAAATGTGACCATATATCATGAATCTAGGTCAGGAATCATGAAGCTAATGTCAGTCATTACCACTACACGAGATAAAAGTGGAGTGATTTAACTAACGCCTTGTTTTAATTTATTAAAGCCTTAACTGTAGTCCAGCTTTCAAATGTGACTCATGGTTTACATTTTATTTCCCTAGTTCAAGCTTATATCTCATGCATATGAGGTGCTGTCAGATCCAAAGAAGAGAGACCTGTATGACCAAGGAGGGGAGCAAGCAATCAAAGAGGGAGGCATGAGTGGAGCAGCTTCCCCTATGGACATTTTTGACATGTTCTTTGGAGGTGGGGGAAGGATGCAGAGAGAGAGAAAAGGTAAGATATTTTTAGGTTTAAGTATTGTCAGAATAGGCTGTTAGAAGGTTTATAGGTTCTTGATATAACATGTCTTCAACTTTCATTTATCTGTTCATCCTATAGGGAAGAATGTTGTCCACCAGCTTAGTGTTTCACTGGAGGAGATGTACAATGGCACCACCAGGAAGCTTGGACTGCAGAAAAATGTCATTTGTGAAAAATGTGAAGGTATGTGTTGTTGTGTGTATGTGCTTTTTAATCGCATGTCCAGTAAAGCTGGTTCAGACACTGAGAAAATGACTTTATGCTGTTTATTACAGGTTATGGTGGTAAGAAAGGTGCACTGGAGAAGTGCTCAAATTGCAAAGGAAGAGGAGTACAAGTGAGGGTGCAACAGATTGGGCCAGGCATGATCCAGCAGATCCAAAGCATGTGTCCAGATTGCCAGGGACAGGGCGAGAAATTCAACTCCAAAGATCGATGCAAGAACTGCAATGGACACAAAGTTGAACGCAAGAAGAAAATTCTTGAAGTTCACATTGACAAAGGTACCCCCCCCACACACCCACACCCACCCACCCATCTGAGACCATCCGATTTAAAAACTCTAGTTGATAGTAGGTAAGTAGTAAACTAAACTGAAGACAAATGTGTTGTGCAGGTATGAAAGATGGTCAGAAAATTATGTTCCATGGAGAAGGTGACCAGGAGCCTGGACTGGAGCCCGGGGATGTAATCATTGTGCTGGATCAGAAAGACCACCCTGTTTTCCAGAGGCATGAGGATAATTTAATGATGAAGATGAACATCAAACTTGTGGAGGCCCTGTGTGGTTTCAGGCGGACAGTTCAAACACTAGACAACAGAACACTCATCATCAGCACTCAGCCAGGTAACTAAGTCAGCCCATCTTTACTTCTATATAATGCATTTTGTGTGTGTGAATACTTGTAATTCAGATTTAAGTAACATCTGACCTTTTTTTTTTTTTCCCCCCAAACAGGTGAAGTAATCAATCATAGTGACATAAAATGTGTTCAAAATGAGGGCATGCCACTTTACAGGGAACCTTATGAAAAGGGACAGCTTATTATTCAATTCCAGGTAAGACTCGGAATGCAACAGCATGGCAAAACTTGTGATTTGAATCTTTGTCAGATAATTTTGTTGTAAAAAAAAATGTATATATAAAATTTCAGTTAACTGTAATTTATCTTACTGTAATTTATCCTACAGGTGGAATTCCCAGAGAAAGGCTGGCTCCCAGAGCATCTGTTGTTCCAGCTAGAAAGACTGCTTCCACCTAGAGAGGATGTGATGATTACTGATGACATGGAGGAGGTGGAGCTCTGTGAGGTAGATGTGCAGTCACAGCAGAAAAGCTATCGTGGTGAAGCTTATCAGGAAGATGAGGAGCAGGGTCCCAGGGGCGGAGTGCAATGTCACACACAGTGATTGTAATCTCTGATACAAATGCTACTGTATGTGGTAGAGATTTTTTTTTTTCTGAAGCACAAAATATTACCTATGCCTATAAATCTGCAAATTAGTACCATTAAGTCTTTTTCTTTTTTTTTTTTTTTTTAACTGTTGCCAGTGGTAGTTCTTTGACTTCATCACTGATACAAGTTGAGTACACGTTTCACTTTTATTTGGACTCCAGAAGTTATTGAAACTATATTTTTGTGTTACTGTTGCATGTTCTATTTAAAATCAGTTTCTTTTGTATATATTTCCCAATAAATTAATGGTACATCTTTTTTTTTCTCCACACAAGCTCAAAGGACAAAATGTATGCTTTCTGTGAAGGTACTTTTAAGTCATGACAAACATTTTTGGTTATTTCTCAATAAAAAAAAACTTAAATGTTTATATCTTTGTTTTGATTTTTTAGTATTTTCCATCAAGTGTTAAATGTCTGTATACTGACAGAACCTGTTGTTAGTGAATTCATTACTATGTGTAATCAATGACAAAATAAGGGATTTATCCAGAGAACATAATTACAGACAAGTTTTCTCTGAAAGACCCACCTTTGTGAAAGGGAGTATCAGTGTGTGCTTGGCTGAATATAGTGCTGATCTTCTGGTAGTCTACAAAGAAACGGACTCAAAACTCTAAGCAAACAATAATTTCAACACATTAAGCTAAATAAATGCACATAACAGACCTTTTATGCAATTTAATTAAATGAAAACAATAATAATCCAGCTTCTATTGTATTTTCAGTTTATAAAAGCCACTAATGGCTTCAAACAAACAAAACATAAAGATTACCCTGTCCTGGCTCAACTATAGTCCATTTAAACTACATGGGCCATAATGCACAGCAGGAAGTTACGTCACCCATCTCGGCACCGGTCTGCTGCCAGTTTACGGACAGCTGAGGATTTCCAGACGGGGGATCCCGGCTAAGTACGGCCTTTTAGTATAGAAACGCCGGGTTCTGGTGTATTTAAATGGAGAAAACGTACGATTATCTCTTCAAACTGCTGCTCATCGGAGACAGCGGAGTCGGCAAGACATGCCTGCTGTTCAGATTCAGCGAGGACTCCTTCAACACCACCTTCATATCCACGATAGGTGAGTAGGCTACTCCGGAGCCACCCCTTTGGGTAAGCCTGACATAATGCATGGTTATGGCAACGGAATACACTGGTTTATGGCATCACATATATATGCTCGGCCGTGTATATATAGTAATGTTAGTATCCTATACCTAATTTTTTATTATGCAGTACAGACCCACAATATTTAAAGGGCCCCAAAAGCAAGACAATGGGACTGCAAGAAAAATCATAATGATTTCATGTCCTTGAGGGTTCATAGGCTCCAGTAAGGGTATATATATAAATATATATATAGAATGAAATTAAAATTATAGTCACATTGTTTGACCTTAGGAAATTTGAAATGTAAATGCTTTATTAATTGTTATAATATTATTATGTCCTTGATAAAGCTTTACAATATTCTACAGCAGTTTGATTTGTGGTGGCATTAAAAGAGATTCATCTACAACACAGCAAAGGATTAACATATAAAAAAGTTCTTCCAGTTTACAAATGACAGCCACTTATTGCTCAAGTGCCTGGATAGCTGTGTATCCAAGGGATGTGACAATGGTATCACGCTACACATCAGTGCAGTAAGTATCAGTTTATATCAGTGTCTGTGTTTATTTATTCAAATGCAGGAATCGATTTCAAAATCAGAACAATAGAACTGGATGGAAAGAGAGTGAAACTTCAAATTTGGTAAGTGTAATCTGAGCAGGCCTCTTTCCACTTTTTAAAATCTGAGTATCTGTACTTCAAATGCACTGGACCTCATCTATTTGCATTGATGTTCTCAGGGACACTGCAGGGCAGGAGAGATTTCGCACCATCACTACAGCTTACTACAGAGGAGCCATGGTGAGTCTTTGCTTCATACTTCACTACTTCATTGCAGGGCTACATATCACAAGGTGTAAGATAATGTCCATTTTCCCCACAGGGCATTATGTTGGTTTATGATATCTGCAATGAGAAATCCTTTGAAAATATTAAAAACTGGATTCGAAATATTGAAGAGGTAAGTGGAAATGTCATTGTCAGTTTTTTTTAAGTGAAATGAATTTATGTGTATAAGAAAGAGAATTCTTTATATTGTCATTGTATACTGACAATGGCATATTTTACATAAAGAGTTGTTTTTTGTCCCAGCATGCATCACCTGATGTGGAGAAAATGATCCTGGGTAACAAATGTGACATGACTGATAGGAGACAGGTATCCAAAGACAGAGGCGAGAAAGTGAGTCCCTGCAGCCATACCCTTAGTAAAAAAGCAGTCTCCAACAAATATAATGCATTTTTCCTATTTGCACTGAACAGCACTGACACTAGATTGTTTGTCTTGCATAGCTGGCTATTGATTATGGAGTTAAGTTCTTGGAAACCAGTGCAAAGTCTAGCTTAAATGTAGAAGAGGTAAGCAGAAAGTATTTCAACCCTAAAAGCTCCATGTAGCATATGAATGATATTCTATATACAGTATGTACATTTAACATTTGTTTTTGTGTTACTGTCATTCAAGGTTTTTTATACAATGGGAAGAGACATATTACATAATCTGAGCTCAAAGACAGTAAGTACATAGATACAACACTTCAGTGAAGCTCTTCCTTTTTAATACTGCATTTATGACTTTTTTTTTTTACTATCATATCTTCCCTTACTAGACTGACAGCAATGCTGTAGGATCGGGCAAACCAATCAAGATCACAGAGAAAAAGTCAAAGAGAATTAAGCTATTCAAGTGTTCCCTCCTCTAGACTGCTCATCTCCAGTGTTCACGACTCACAGCTAGCGTGACTTTGCAGTTTTAGAGGGCTCCTACATCCTGAATGTCCTCGTAGCAGAAGCAGAAGTGGTCATACTCTACTGCTGCCTGAAACTCACAGGTTCACGAGGGGCTGAGATGCCATATTTGATCTACTGACCAGAAGAGGTTCAATGAGGAATGAGGCCTGATACTGTTTATCTGCTCATGCAAACAAACTTCGGCAGTGGTTTGTAGCTGACCCTGCAGTTTCCGCTCACAGGAGACACTGATTCTGGCATTTCTAATAGCTCCATTGGCTCACATGAAAATATCTCTGACACACAGTTGTCTTATGAATGCACAAGAATAAAAAAACTCAGTCTTTCATATATTGTAGCATTATTTTATACATACTACCTAATGTCATGTTTACTATGCTGATGCTTTGTGACAGAGGCATATCAAGTCTCAATATTGATTGTATTTGTCTGTGAATTTATGTATATTATCAGGCTTATATCTCCATTTGAATTGGCAACATTTCTATTTGTTCATATGTGCCTAGAAGGAGTTACAGTATTGTGATAGAAAAGACAAAAATATGTATAAACACAACCTATTGTATTTGTTTATTTTTTTTATGGAACCTTTATTTATACAGGTTTTCTATGTAAAAATGTGACTGAATGGCTTGTTTGTTTCTTGGAAACTACTTAATACATATTGTTTTTGTCAGTGTTTGCATGAAAGCTACAGGGGCACCTCTGAGCAGTTCATTATTAAGCACATTTTACAGTATTTGAAAAAAGGTTTACAGACTTTATATAGACTCTATATAGAAAATTTATGTTTTTGTTCTTCACATAGTATATATATATGTAAACACGAGTAACGTCTGTATAAACTTTATTTCCACCTTAAATTGTAGGGAATCCA
>NW_018128098.1:907099-938004 GCF_001952655.1 Monopterus albus
CCATGTATGTTACACTAATGAAAAGTAAAGACAGTAAAGAAAGTGAATGTTTAACAGCGAGATTTATGTTGGTTTTCACTACTCTGTAGTGATGACTACTATTAACTGCAAATATTGAAGAGTTTGGAAATATTTTTCATTACTGTCATTCTGTATTTTTTTTAAATCATTATTGGGAAAACAGTTTCATAAACTTACATTTCATAGTTTAACTGGTAGCATTCACTTCCTCTTCCTCATATTTATTCCTCATTTTATTTTGTTGACCTCTGTTGCTGCTTTCATCAACCTCCTCTCTTTGTGGCTCTTATTTCTTTTCCTGTGCATCGTCATCTCTTTTCTCTGTCTCCATCTTCTGTCCCTCATCTTCCCTTCTGACAGCTAACATCTTGCAGGCTTCAACAATGTCTTTCTCACTGCTAGAGGTTCTCTGCTCCTTGCTGACCATCGAGCAATTTGCTTTCCTCTCACTGGTATTCCAGCTCTGTGAGCTGTGAGATGGAAAATTCTTTTCATCAGTTACAGTCAGATACTCACTAGTGTCTGAGAAGTTTCTCTTTGCATTCATCACTGACCCATGGTCTGCATTTTGCAGCATATCATCACCTGCCTTGGCTGGGCTGTAAATGCTGCTGCTCATAGTTCTCTTTTTTGCGGCAGCTGAAGTCTGACTTTGGGTTTCAGTAGGGGCATGTTTAAAGGATTTAGCCCTCTTTGGAGAAAAGGGGGTTCAGTTGGGTCTTTTCTGTGGTTTCAGCTGCTTCCTCTGGTTCATCAGGAGGACTGATAATAATGGTGCTCATAGACCTCCTCTTTATCAGAGGAGACATGGGTTGGTCTTCAACGGGATAGTATGTCAAGGATTTTGTCCTTTTTGGAGGGGTTATAGGCTTTAGTCTGTTCATGTCTGGCAGCACCGTGCTGCCCTGTTTTATGTTGTTTATGGTCTCTTGACTTGATGCTTCAGAAACAAGCTTTTCACATGGCGATATGAGAATGTCTACACATGAACTGGGTCGCAGTCTTGCCAAACCAGCAACTTCTAAGTTCTGACCACCTTCCTTTGTGTTGAGAGTACTGGAGGTCTGCCGCAAACTCCTCTGTCTTTCTACACCAGTTTTTGCTGTTTCATCTGTGTCTTTCTGCTTTGATGCAAACTCCTCCATGTCCATGTGGAAGCGGTAAAGGCTGTAACCATCAGCGCTGTTAATACTGCCCTGGCGAAGGAGGGAGGAAGGGTCACACATAGAGGAGTTTCGTGAATAGGTTCTTGTTAGTTCTAATCTGTCCACCCCTGCAAGTTTTTCCAAGGCGACAGCCATTCGCCCATGGATCTCTTCCAGTTGGGCCAGGCGCAGATCCACTGTTTGCAAGGAGGCCTTCATTGTATTCTCTCTCTCATTTACCTCCTCCAGACGCATGGACATATTCTCCACTCTGCCAAGGATTCAAAAGAGAGAGAACATTTATATAAGTGTGAATCAACATGCTAAGAAATGTCAAAACTACACCTGAAAAGGGGGTTCACCTTTCTGAGGTAACCTTGATGCGTTCGTCGCTGGAGGACCGCTGCTCGTCCTCTTTCTCACGGAAGTGTTCCTCCACACACTGTTCCTCAAACTCGTACAGATTTTTTAGCTCCTCTGGATTGAGCCTAAGCTCTGGCAGAAACAAATCACAACAACATGTCAGTCTGTATGTTTCTTTAGCTGTAAATCAGGACCAAAACTGTTCTGGAAGTGTATGTCAGACCCGTGATAAGATTACGTTTAATCACTTTGGGTGCCTTATACACAAAGGTTTTAAAATATTGTGTAATAATCCATATTTTAATACAGTGCCTTGCGAAAGTATTCGGCCCCCTTGAACTTTGCGACCTTTTGCCACATTTCAGGCTTCAAACATAAAGATATAAAAAATCAGTCGTATACTGCACAAATCTGGCCTTTATGGAAGAGTGGCAAGAAGAAAGCCATTTCTTAAAGATATCCATAAAAAGTGTCGTTTAAAGTTTGCCACAAGCCACCTGGGAGACACACCAAACATGTGGAAGAAGGTGCTCTGGTCAGATGAAACCAAAATCGAACTTTTTGGCAACAATGCAAAACGTTATGTTTGGCGTAAAAGCAACACAGCTCATCACCCTGAACACTCCATCCCCACTGTCAAACATGGTGGTGGCAGCATCATGGTTTGGGCCTGCTTTTCTTTAGCAGGGACAGGGAAGATGGTTAAACTTGATGGGAAGATGGATGGAGCCAAATACAGGACCATTCTGGAAGGCAACCTGATGGAGTCTGCAAAAGACCTGAGACTGGGACGGAGATTTGTCTTCCAACAAGACACTGATCCAAAACATAAAGCAAAATCTACATTGGAATGGTTCACAAATAAACATATCCAGGTGTTAGAATGGCCAAGTCAAAGTCCAGACCTGAATCCAATCGAGAATCTGTGGACAGAACTGAAAACTGCTGTTCACAAACGCTCTCTATCCAACCTCACTGAGCTCGAGCTGTTTTGCAAGGAGGAATGGGCAAAATTTAAGTCTCTTGATGTGCAAAACTGATAGAGACATACCCCAAGCGACTTACAGCTGTAATCGCAGCAAAAGGTGGTGCTACAAAGTATTAACTTAAGGGGGCTGAATAATTTTGCATGGCCCAATTTTTCAGTTTTTTATTTGTTAAAAAAGTTTGAAATATCCAATAAATTTCGTTCCACTTCATGATTGTGTCCCACTTGTTGTTGATTCTTCACAAAAAATTACAGTTTTATATTTTTATGTTTGAAGCCTGAAATGTGGCAAAAGGTCGCAAAGTTCAAGGGGGCCGAATACTTTCGCAAGGCACTGTATGTTAGTTAAACCATGTGTATATATTTTGCATCAACTGTGAAGATTAACTGAGGCCTCGGTCCTTCTCATCAAGCTCTCCCTCCTGCTTCTTCTTGGCACACTGCCGAAACAGCCTGCTGAAAAGGATGTAGAGGTGGCTGAAGATGATGAGAGGTGGAGGCAGGATGGGACGGTCATGGAAAGTCATGATCAGCTGATATCTCTGGAATTTCCACACCTGGTTGGAAATGGACTTAACTTCAAAGAAGGTGTTGCTGGTGGATGGGACACACAGACCGGTGAGTACAAACTGTCACAGTACTGTAGATGTTTCAGGTAAATAATAAAACAGTCAAACACTGGAACATGCATTTACTTGAAGACTGCAATGAGCAAGTTGACCAGAAGAATGTTTGCCACAAGAAGATAACAGGCCATAATAGCCGGTGTGAGCCAGGCACCAGGGATGCATGGAGGAAGCTTTTTCCCATCCTCATCATATAAATGTTCACCACATGGAGCTGTGGGGAGAAATAGATAGACTTATAGAATTTATTAAAGAAAGCTCAAGCTAATTGATTGAAATTGGCATTCTTGACTTGAAAACTACTTACGGTTGATTTCCATTGCATAGACTTAGAAATCCAAGAAAAGCAAAGTCACACACAAACATGGAGAAAGAGTCAACATTCATCCATACACTTCTGTCACGGTGTCCATGAAGGAGTGAACTGGTGCCATCAAAATGACAGTAATTTAACAATAAGACTATGCTACATTTATTAAATAATTTTACTTAATTTCTGTGGTAAATCTGATTTTAAAGTCAGTTTACAGCAAGACCAAAAATGCTGAGCATTTATTTTAAAGACTAGGAGAATGCAGCTTTAAATCTCTGTATACAGGATGCTAAAACAAACAGCTGTATTAGCAGCTTCATCAGAAAACAAGTGTTTTAAGGTTTAATAGCTCTGCTAATTGAGATTTTTTTTAACTAGCTGCTTAATTCTCCCTGAGAGAAGAAACATGGACAGACAAAAACAATACCAAAAACAAACAAACAAACAAACAAACAAAAAAACTTGAAGGCAGATGATTTTGATTTTAGGGCAAGGAGATGAAGATTCCTATTCTGCTTTATCTGAATGCAAATTGTTTGCTTTGTATCATGTACCAGCAGAGGGAGACAAAGTATTGAGGGGTTAGAGTGTAATGTATTTTTACTAAACATCATGAAATTTAAGACAGAGATATTAATGTAACACTGATCATCTGCCCAGAATCAGGAAACAGAATCTTACTATGAATTCTAGTCTTACGGTCTATCGAGTCTACAAAAACCTCTCCATAGATCATCAAGTAGGGCATGTAGAAAATGTTTCTAGCCAGACGCCAGGTTGGCTCCTCATCAGGGTGAAGGATGGCTTGCCGAGCCACCCCAAAGCTCATGAGGACCACCAGCATGATCACTACAAAATACATCATGTCAATCATCTGTAAGATAAGAAACAAACATTTTCATTGTTTCATTGTCATTGTCCCCTGATTTGTTTAACTGAGAGTGAAACACTAAACTTCATTACCATCTTTCCTATCATCATCACATAGGGTCCCAGGTATTTGTTGACTCCAAAGATGTCCAAGACACGAATATACCAGAAGATGATGTCTATACAGTAGATGACTCTGCCATAAGCCATATAAGGCTCATGCTGCAGCCGTAGCAGGAGCCCAAGGAGGAAGGCGGAAATGGCAAACATGTCTGTGATGTTCCAGTATTCCTCCAGCCAGACACTTATCTTCTGTTTCAGCTTCCCCGGCTCTGACATCAGAATCTAAATACCAGGGATTAAAGGTCATGCAGAGACCACAACATATCTTTAATACCTACGTATAAAGACTCAAACTGAATAAAACCGATAAAATTTTGAGGTTTTTACCTGTCTGACTTTTTCAGTGCCAAGTGTGAGGATGTATGCAATGACTGTCCACTCTTGTATAGATGGCCATCGCTCCATTTTCACCAGGATTATGTAGTTATACAACATCAAATAGCCCAGATAGGAAATCTGTGGGAAGAAGAAAGTCATAAACTCATGTTATTATAAGTTATACTACATATTTCAGAAATGCTCGTTTTCATTCACAACAGGGGAAGAACTTACGGTGTTGAACCAGAATTTGGTAAAAGGTGCATCATAAAACTCAAAGAACTTTTTGCCAATAGGGACTTTGTGGACATTAGTGCTGCCCTCCTCTTCATCCCCTTTTCGAGATGTTGCATCTGTATTAGGTTCCTACAGCATAACAGCAAAATCTCAGTTTATCTTTTCAATTTGACAAATTAACATTAAGAGCATGTGAAAGCAAATGAATCTGACAAGGTCAGTGTGTACTAGAACCTTGCCAGATTTTGTGTCATCATCCTTGTCTCTTCCCTCCTCTTTGCTTTCAGGTGCACGATAGGAGGTGTCATCTCCAAGACGGAAATCCAACAGTAGAATCAGAGGAGGACAGATAATTCCCAGAATAACCTAGGTGAGAAAAAGGTCGTTTTTATAAGACAATGAATTATTTGTTTAATTGCACTGAATTAATGCCACTATTGTTGCCGTTGCTATGATTACTTAAAAGGAAACAGTTTTTCATATCAACCTTGAGTCCAGGGTTCTTTCCGATCCTTAAACGACCCATCCACATGTCGGTGAGCAGCATCTGACTGCAGGTGTGAGCGATAAAGTCACGTTGCTTAGCAGCCACAGCCAGCTTCAGACAGGTGGAGTTACTCCAGTTAACCAACTCATACGTTAATAGCTTCATGGCCACTTGTTCATCATGCTTGTAGGACTGGTCCAACAGCTCGTAGGCCAACTGGCCAAATTCTCTGTGAACCAGAGAGAATTATAACAATCCTCAGCAAATGTGTTTGAGATCACAGAGGAGCAACAACAGACAAAAACATAAATGCAGAATTATAAAAAAAACAAAAGATAATTTGAAGTTAACATTGCATAATATATATTATAAAGTGAGCCTAAGCTGTTTAGAGTAGTGCACAGAAAACATATGTAAAAATGCTAAAATGAGAGTGGCATACACCTGTGTGCTTTTGTTTTGAGAAGATAGCACCTTATGTCTGAAATCTAGTCCAGAGATGTTATAGGTACTAACTTGGAGTTGTTCTCCAGGTCCTGGGAGATGTCTTCCACCAGTTCACTCTCAGAGCACTCATGGGCCATAGCTTTATACAGCTTACAGGCCACCAGGGCCTTCGCCATAGCTTCTTCTCCACGCTGCCAGAGGAACAGCGCCATCTTCTGGCGCTTCATCAGTACTGCCCACAGCATCAGCTCATGGAAGGGGTACTTGAATCGACAGACCTCGGGATCATCCACATCAATCTCCACTTCTTCTTCTTTCTTCTTTTTTGCCTTCTTCTTGCCTTTTGGCCTTGGTTCATCATCCTAGCAAGGTGAAAATGTTTATGTTAGTGATGGTGCTGTACAGGTTTGATTGTTTCAGCCAACTGAAAGTATGAAAAGGATCCCCCACCTCCATTCCTAGAAGCTTCAGAGCTTTTGGCTGCAAGAAGATAAAAAATACCCATGACAATTAATATAAAATGATTACTTAATAAAATGAACATGCCATTGTCATTCATTTTCTTCCACCCATGCGTACCCTTTTTAGTCCATACAAATTATTGTAGAGGTTACGGAAAGCCTTCCTGGTGTAATTACTCCTGTATGCTCCCCCCATGAGGTACTCCAGCACCAGACCAATATCAATCAAGGTGATCTGATAATCCGGAGGAAGGTTCCCCTGCAGAACCACCAGTGATACATAGTATATCAAGAATCTCAAAATGCTGTGATGTGAAAAAGTTTGAACATGTTAAACATTTTGTTGCAAAGATGTTTAATACTGCAGGAAAGATTGTTTTACCTTTTTGACATCTCTAACGACAGCATGCAGTGTATTAGCAGGGCCAAGTTTCTGAGAGAAGAGCATAGCGGAGATGAGAAGAGGGAAGAGTGTATATATCTGTATTTTAAGGCCTTTCAGAATTTCATTTTTATTTCCTGCAATGTGTCAGACCCACCGTGTTGTATAACTCCTCCAGTCTGGGAATGGTGAGGAAGTGATGGATATTGACCCCATTCTCAAGGAGCAGTTTGACAAAGTCCACTCTGTCCAGCACCAGAGCGTCCATCATAGCCTGCTCTAGAGAGTTCACCTAAGCAAAGGCAGTGTATGAGACAGGAAAATTATTACTTACACCATATGGCCTTCATTCGATTTTCTCAATCCTCCGTCGTAAGTTAAACGTATAATTACAATTTGCTCTTACCCAACGAATCAACTCCAGCTTCCTTGGGTCTGTTTCCTCTGGAGGTTCGAGTTTTGCCTTCCCCTTCCCCTTCCTTCCACGAGTCTTGCTGCGGGGAGCGCTGACAGGACTTCTTTGCTTCTCCTGGGCCGAGGCTGCAGATGGTGCAGTGCTGGTGGCTGCACCGGCAGGCTGACCAAAAGAATAAGAGGGAAACATAGTTGCAGCTCCTATTTGAATAATCCTGAGCATTTTCTTTTCCCTATTATTACGTAATTATGTTAACGCATTGGAATTTAACGTATCTGAGAAACACAAGATCTTTTTTGTCCTTCCCAGGTGGAGAACACACTGTTCTTGAAATAATTCTGCTTTAAATTGGTTTTATTTTCAAAACCATATCCTTTTACTTCAGTCCCAAATACATTCCTGGTAACTTTGCAGCTGTATTGCACTCATTTCAGATTTAAGCAGCACTCACTAGTAAATTATGTCCATAAACAAAGATGTGATTGCGAGCAATATCCACTCTGTTCCAGGCCAGAGCCAAACTGAGCTGGTCTGACGCTGAGGCATTTGTGCCTAATAGATAAAAAAAAAAAGATACAGAGAGTAGTATGTATATAGTAGAAATAATACACTCTGTGTCTGTGTAAGGTAACTTTTGTAATGCAGACAGATGATACCTTTTAACAATGCAGTAAGAATGGCCATTTCAATATCTTGTTGTCCTTCTGAGCCCATTCGAAAAACTGTGATCTACATGTGAAAAGAAAAAGAGAAGAAACAGTTGCAAACCCAAGGTAGACAGTCATTTACAAACTAATGAATAAATGAGTGAAATTGTGCCGGGTATGTACATATTCCCACTCTGACTGTAGCTGTAAACATGTGATGTCAACTGATGGAGGGATCTCTCACAGCGGCACTCTGTGGCTGACCCTTTGGACACAAACGGCTAATTTCCAGAGTGACAGTAATTGCCTTGTTATAGGCCTGATTAAATCAAACGACATTATGGTGACAGGCATGTCACATGTGTGGCCATGGTAAATGAGATTAGGTTAGCATGCATACCTGGCACCAGGGATTTCAGATCTGGTCTCAAGATGTGTTATTGATGAGTAACCCGGATCAGAATGAGGACTGAAAACTTGTATTATTCCTTCTGACAGCTGTTTCATGTAATATTTATTTATTTAACAAATAGGGATACTTTTATAATGGTACAATGCTATATTTTGGTGTTACATCACTGTAAATTTCAGCTCTCTAAATCAGTGTTTTTATTTGTCTAAGCCAGATGTTCATATGGGATGCACTTAGGATGAAAGGATTATGTGGGGACTAGAGAGCGACACAGATTTACCTGTAAATTAGTCATGGCACTTTTGATTAAAAGCGATAGTGCGGCCTCTTATTTGTGTGTAAATTGTCAAAACAACTTGGCAGTTCCATCAGGTATCAGTGAAAACTAAACAGTGCAGAAAAAAGCCCACAGCAATGTGAGCTTTGAAAAAGCTGGTTAAATTGCTTATCTGAATGTGTTGGAGTATTACACAGTGTAATACATCAGGGATAGAGGACACAGAGTCGCTGGTGAAGCGATAGCACTCTGGGGACTGAAAAAAGCCAAGGGAGTGGAGACAGAGAGGAACCTGGCTGAGGATTAGACAGATGGATCCTCTCCTCCATCTGTGTGCTTCATGCTTGCTGTGTGGATGAAGTAAGCAGGCGGTAGGGTATGCTGATCATTCCCACCCAAATGTATAGAGTCTGGAGATTATATGCGCTGGGTATTACACACTACTAATCACATCACTTATGCCTGCAGAAATCTGCAGGAGCATCACAAATGCAGGTGCTATTTATATACCAAGGTCTCCAGCAAACCCTTTGGAGAAACGCTTGCAGCTGTGGGATAAATTTATTGTCTGTGAAGACTCATACCAGTGTGTGTGCTTCATTGTAGAGCACTGATCTTAGTTAAGATTGTGACATGGCAGAATCAGACACCTTTCAACACTTTACAGCTGTGTACTTATACATGAGGGTTGATGGCGGCCTACAGTGAAGCTCTAAATGCATCCGATTATGGGACATACCACATGACCACAACAATGAGAAATGACAGGCAGGTCGTGAGGATTATATTTATTCAATATGTTAATGGAAACACACAGATGACATGAATGGATGAATGACAATGGAGACCAGATGCTTCACAAATCATAAAGTATTTATTGATTGATGTGGACATGTATTGTGCTTTGACATATTAACACCTTAATTGTCACTTTTATGAGGATTTTACTTTTCTACTCACCAGTTCCCTTTTCTTCATGCACTCCATTATCATGAGCAGGATCTGCTGTGACTGGCTTTTGCTATAATTGAAAGTTTTCTGAATAGTCACCAAAAGTTGGTCTCGGACGTCATCGTTAACCAGGCTGGAAGAAGAGATTTAAAGTTTTTTGTTTTTTGTTTTTTTTAGCTTTTTAATAGAGGAATAACAACAGAACACAGCACAGGAGAAATCGTCTAAAATCTCACCCTCCATCTTCCGAGAACTTATGTGCAAAGGAAATGATGTCAGAAGCACGGCCACTACCATCACACACCACCACAGGGACGGGAGGCTCATCTCTCAGACTCTCCAGGGCAATGGAAATAACATTGGGACCTCCCTCCACTATCAGACACACCAGAGGGACCCCCTGACCCAAACCTGGAAAACAAAGCATAAATTGTTATTCCACAACACCCATCCATCCATTTATCAGCACCTTACATTAACAGAACTTTGAGAATGAAAGGCTGGGGAACAACATGTGATGTGATGTGTGAACAGCCAAAACCGAAGGAGGGAAGGAGTGAAGTCAGAGGTGACAATTGAGCACCCCTTTGCTGTCCTTGCCTCATTTGAGCTCCAGGCATAGGATGACAAAGGGAATCCCACAGGTCACAGAGGAGCTCTCCAGCTACATGTCCACAAAGACTGTGGTTTGCGCTAACACACCATGGAAGGCGTATGTTTTATGGTGTCTGTGGAGCGCTGTGAGACTTACGAGTGTTGATCTTCTGCAAGGAGATGTGCTTCTCCAGTAGTCGACGGAATTTGACCTCAGAACCATATTTCCCACTGGTGCCATTGTCGGTCAGGATGAAGTGGGAGTGGCTGTAGTTGAGCACAGCCAGTTTGCTCAGTGGGTTTGCCATTGTCTGATAGGGTCTGGTTACCTGGGAAAAGAAGAAATTAGTTTGAAATATTTCAAGAAGGAATTATTAGTATGAAAGGGTCTTTTTTCACAAAACTAAATGCATATGCAAGTGTCCTCACATCTTTTCCGATTAGGTCCTCTTTGTTTTCCAGGATCCCCCATGGAGCAATTCCTATTGCGCACACCTTTCCTCGTGACTTGGAGGAATGGTCCTTTAAGGCATCTCCGACATGACGGATCACCCCTAGGTTGCAATAAACAAAATACAGCTACGTGAATAATGATTCTTTCAGCTGCCTAATGGGCCTGCATCATGGGACATGCTGTGGTTATTGCACGCAAAGCTCCACACAGAGTCATTTGTGATGAATTTCCCCACAAAAGCTCTAATTATAGTGGTTAAACCTGTGACAATGGGTTGGTTAAATCTTCCCCAGGAAATTGGAGAATCAGTGTTATATAATGGCAGTTTAGAGCAAAGGTAATCTTCTAATGCCACAAACTGTTATTTGTGCAGTGAGCATTAAAAGCATTAACTGTCAGCTTCCTACCCGTATTGACTCCACCCGTGAAGATCCAAGCCCCAGTGGTGACAGCAGCTTTGATCAAGCCTTTGCCAAACACCTGCTTGAGTTTGGGCTGGAGGTCGAAGTTCTGGAGGCCACCGTGTACAGAAATGAGCAGTGTTGGGAGCTCCAGCTGCCAGTCCTTCACCATCAAATGCAGCAGGCTGTCAGGCTTAGTGTCATAGGAAACCCGGATATACTAGTACAGAGAAGAAGAGAAAAGTACAGTATTGTTATTTATTTGTAATCAGACTGCACAGTCACTTTGTTCTGCATTTTTAAACAGAAGGTCAAATGTGAGACATTCATCACATCCACTCACACATGCTGTTGTTAACTGTGTTAACACAGACATAATCTTGAGACCCACCATGGCCTTGTTGATGAATCCTCCACCCTGGAACTCGATTATGCCAAAGGCGTCTGTTGGGTAAGTCCTGGTGTGCTTGATCACAGTCCATTTATCTTTTGTGGTGTCAATCTGCACCAGTTGGTTTGTTTCCTCTGCCGAGGTGGCACCAGGAGGGATGGCCACGTGTTGCGTTGTCAGCTGACCACAGGCACATCTAGACAGATCACAGAACAAGAAGCATTCAGTTAGCAAGTCAGCATTGGGTCCTATGTGGCTGCCTGGCCTTGCACCTGATAGTAATATGCTACCCTGTGCTGTCGAGGGGACAATCCATAACTAAAAGTGAATGAACAAACCAAAGATGGTTGTTTTTTCTGCACGTGAAAGCTGTGTCTTTTCCCTGAAATACACATCACACAGGTTCTTTCATGACTGTGCCCATTTCTCAGACACAGTGTATGTGCCCCAGCAAACAAAGAGCTGCAACTGCCTGGCTACTCTCAGCCTATTCTCAGTGTGCTGTCCTACAATACATTGTATCTGTGTTAATCCTTATAAATGCTTTTTAACCTACGGCCATAGGCTGCATTACTCCTTGCAAATATAGAGCATTATTCATATTTTAATGACATAACTGACACTGTCATGAGTTACACATTCTGTCAACAAGGACCGCATTGACAATTAATGCAAGTTTACACCGGTGTGCTTGCTAGGTTTTAATAAACAAACCATTTTATAGACATATAATATTTGCATTTTATTTGCCTAGGAAATTTGAATAAAATGAAAACTAACTGTGGTGAAGCAATAAAAAGAGCAACAACACTTGGCTATATTTGACCCAAAAGAAAGTTATTTGGAGTCATGCTCTGTTTTCTACCATAATAAATCATCATGACATATTGTTCCAGCCTAAGGCAACATATCTATCACAAATAATAACTATTTAAAGGGTAATTTGAAGACTGTAATTACCTGGTTGGGTCCTTGCTTGGAAGAATATGGATACATTCTCTTTTAAGGAAGGTCCTTTCAATCCAAACTTTCTGTGCCTGTACAAAATAATGCATTATTACATGCTGTCATACCAAAATTAGATCATACTTTAACTTTCACTATCAAAATCCTGGCTAAAAAAATTATATCTATTTAGTTTCTACAAAGTGTACAAGAATATAATATGATCTCGATAAGGTTGAGAATGTTCTGTTCTTCTTGAAGTTACTGTAGTACAGTTCATGGTGACTAACAACTCGGTGGAATTAAACACATTTTATCCTGCTTGAATCTGACAAGCAGCCACTGAAAAGCATCACATCAATGTCTGATCTTTTTCCAGCGCCGAGCAAAAATAACCTGAATAAAGGAACGTTTCTTTGAGGGCCATTACTGACAGTGGAGGCCCAATTATGACTAGAGCACATTTCCAAGAAATCACTCAGAGGTTTAACTGAAATATATATATTTAACTGTATTAATAGCTTAAAGCATATGTAAAAACACACAATGAATAAATCTTTATGTGCAATATACTGTAACTCTTAATGCGATACATACAGTTTGCAAACAACTTTTTTTTTAACACACTCATAGTTTAATTGGTTGCTGTGCTGCTGTTCCTTTCTCTTCTTTGATTCACAGTTTTTGTCTTTCCCTTCATACATGTCTAATTAATTCACTTTTATTTTCTGCACCGTTTGCTAGTGCGATGACCTGATTTCCCACCAGACTCATTACATATTCAGGTCCATTCCTCTTAATTTAAAACAGTCCCCTGATTATGACTTGGTAGATAAAACCATTAAATAATGTTTTGCTAAATCAGTAGATACAACTAATTCCAGTTTTAAAACCATTTTGTTGCATTTTTGCTATTTTATTTTTTTAATGCTAAATTATTTGTTTACATGAAGACAGTTTAGCTGTGTAGTAAATTACTATTAGTTTTTTGCAGAAATGTTACCATCCTGTTTTATTTTCTAGACATCCACTGGCACTGTGTGGTTGTTATTGTCTGTTTTTGTCTGTCAAATTTCCATCTCAGTGTTATGCACCCAGCTGCCCTGTCCAGATTCACCACATCTGAATTCACTGTCCAGGGTCAATAATTCTTACTGCATCTCAAGCCACTCAGTAATATCTAATTAATTCTAGAATTGATTGAAATATGTTTTAAAAGCTGCAGTTATAGAACGAAGAAGCACTTACGCACGCTCTTCTGTCCGAGCTGTAGTGTCCTATGTCTACTGCTGTAGTAGAGTAAGTCTAGAGAGCAGAGGGGAAGTCTGCAGTGTGCTGCTCCTCTACCAGAGCATTCTCCTGGTGCTGCACTCCCAGTTAAGCGCTCTCCTCGAATCCCAGGCTTCTTCACTTTATGAGGGCCGATTAATATGATGAGCATGTGAGCAGGGTCTTTGTTCACCCAAGTCCCATGACTCCAGTTCAAGGTAATCCTTTTGGGAGTCCCATGACCCTTTCTCCTTGCCCATAGGGTATTTTCATCCTTCGCCTGAACAAGGCACAATAAATCCACTTTGATAACTGGGCCCTAATCTCCCAATTTGTTAAAACTCCTTTCTTCATAGTGTGGAAGATCATAATTTGTATGACAAGATGAAGCCAAGCGGCCAACCTAAAAGCACCGCAGTCTCGTTCATAGGCTCCCCAACTTTAAAACTGAAAATATTCAACCCCACCAACTACTTTGATTTCAACCTGATTTACATAATTGAGAGAATTGGATGCAGGCATTCCTTTGGAGGGCGCCTTGTTAAGACATGGCTGGTCTTCAGCTGGGGGCAAGGTCAGTCAATGCTAATTGCAGTTAATCTCTATTTCAACCCACCCTGTTTTTGTAGAGGAAAAGAAAACTTAGCAAACCAGCTATTCAGTATTCTCTTAATCTTGATTTGTATATTTAGTAACATGTATTTGTAATGAGAGAATTTGCATTTAAAAACTACAGTGATCTTTTATGATAAATCACCTCCCAGTAGACTGTAAAAGGATGTTCAAGTTTTAAAAATCACATTTAGTCTAAGACTCAGATATCCAGCAATATAAACTGTAGGCTCAATAAAATTAAACAAAAACAGCATTTAGGTTTTTGTTTGGGTAGGGAAAAGTCAAACCAGACCAATTTAGATAACTTTGGAATTACATTATACTATAATTATATTATAGTATAATGTAATAATTCAGTTAAAATAGTTAAAGGATATGGAGATATTTCATTTACATTAGGCATTAGGTGAGTCACAAGCTGAGATGTGGTAGATCTCCATTTAAAACCTTCCTTCTATGAAATGGTTTGATAATTATTCCTTTTATGGTTTAAGTGAACAGTTTCAGCCAGACTGTAACTCTTAGTGAAAGGACAAGGGAGGTTGATGGTTGATGGCTGATGGGTCAGAAATACTGAGCGAGAGAAGCCAAACATCCCCAGAACTTCCCTGTTCTGGTCCTGCTCCGATAGAAAATACAAACATGGAACGCTGTTAATTATGGCTGAACAACAAAGCACACTTCCAGAAGGGTTTGGGCAGAATGACGCAGCTTTTTCAGCTTCCTTAAACTCATTAACCACAGCAATTAAAACCAAAATCCAGTCAGGAACCAGCTGCCTTATTAAGAGTTGCCTTTGAGCAGTTAATAACAAAACCCTTAAAGAATTACTGTAGATATTGTAGGATCAGATTGTGTCACACCAAGCAAATTAACAGGACTTAAGCCTCAGAACAATAAACAACGGTCACTCCAACCTGCAGAATTTTGGAGGAATGATTATTTGAAACAAGAGATGGCTGTGCGGGATAGGAATTATAATTGCAGGACATTCACATCCTCTTTTTTCATTAGCTGTGCTGATGCAATGAAATAAAAATTTGACCACTGCATGACACCATGCATTTCTCTGGTTGTATATGCATGTTTTTCTGTCTTTAATCTCTCTAAGAATACATACTTCTGCAAGTTTCACAATTTAGTAAAAGCCATATTTCTGTCAGTCATGACAGATACAATACAGTCCACACAGCCATGCCTTTTTGTACTGGAATCACATGGTGCGAGTCTCCTGACCCACAGCTTAGTGAGCAGCTGGATCACGGTACATTTGTTCCAGTGCAGCTGCAATTACACAGCCTATTCAGCCCGGCAGTCAAAAGGAAAGGATACAGTGATGACTGTATTTCTGTATGTTGACATTTAACCTGGTTTAGTTCAGTGCATTTTGAACACACTTGTTTATACTGAGTAGCTTTATAAAGTTGACAGGACATAAACATGTAGTAACAAGAGAATTCACACAACAAAAGGCTCATCAGCACCAAAGACATGGATCAGAAAGGATTTAGGGGTCCTTTGAGGAATGTGATGTCACCAGGGTTGAAGATAAAAGCTACTGATTGCTTGGCTTTGGCATTAATGGCAATGTGGTTAGAGCTTGATGCAATGTGACAGGAAGAAAACCCATGTAGACTCTTTTACTATCTACAAAAATATATTCCAGACTTGTGGGTGATCCCATGTGGACTAAATAAAAAGCTGCATTTTACATGCTTTTGCTTGAGGGGGAAAATATTTGGACAAAATAACAAAACTCATGCTACTTCAGATAGGAAAATTTGCATTAACTGTGAGGCTAACTGTTTGTTTGTAAATGCGCTCATTGTCCTCCTGGGTTTTAAAATCCAGTTAGTCATCACATGAGCCCAACATGTCACCGATTATCCACAAGAGTTGAGGGAGTCATAGGACATGTTTTAAAGCTGCTGTTTTTTTGTTTCCCCTAAAGGAAAGTCTGACTCAAAAACCAGGGAAGCTAGAGAATTATAGTAATTATATGAGAAAATTTTATTTAAAAATAAAAATGCAATTCTCAATTAACAGTTATGATCTTGAGTGTTTATGTGCTTCTACAGCATAACTAAGGAGCGAGCCAGTGTCTGACCAATCAGTAGGAAATGTATAACTGATATGGCACATGAGCACAAAACTCATCCATAATTTGCTAAACCCATCAGACTACTTATTCTTTCAGGCCATTTCTTTTCTAACTACTGAGCAGTACACTACTATCTCAGTAAAAGAGGTGCAGTAAAAGGACAGTAGAGGCAGCTGGGGAACATTTTTATCTGCAGATTGAACACCATTATGAAGCTTTTTCATGGCAAGGAAAGAGCACTTCACCGAATGAGCTCTGTTGGAGAACCTTAGTTTAAGTTCAAATCAAAAAGACTAACTTATTTCATTTCAAGTGCCATCTATCCACACTATATTCAAAGATATATTACTTTTACTCTATTTCTGATATGTTAAACCATGTATTTAAAAAAAACTCCACCCCATGACCCACTGTAAAGACAAATATACCTATAATTTAAAAATTTAAGATTAACATAACAATATGAAAAATATGCATGAGCAGTAAAAAAAGGGGGTAATGTTATCTCTCAGCTGTCCGGTCTTTGTAGTCAATTACTTTATATTTTGCAACATCTTATATAAAAGGTCTGTGGATTAAACAAGACATATTAATCTCACAAAATAAAGCCCTGCTGTAATGAATAGAAACCCATCACACTAAATTCTTTTAATGATGTTGAAATATATGTGAAAGACACTATACATAGTGAAAGATTTACCTCAGTATTTAAAAAATGCACATCTGCTAAAACATTCTGATATTTATTTTGACTATGGACTGCATGCAATGTGCAAACGATGAAAAAAACATTGTGTTTACTTGCAGTATTTTACTTTTCATCTTTACTATTTTATGCAAAAACAGAAACTTTTAAATTGTTTAGGTTAGCTTATATTTTAGTTAAAGCTGTCTAAATAAAAAGCATTTTGGTCTTTGACCTTCTGAAAATTTCACTGTTCTGTAGCTATCTATGTCTTCGCAAAACCGATACAAACAGTTTGTAGTGTGTGAGCTCTAACACCAGCACTGCTCATTGGACTGGGGCCAGAAGCATGTGTGTGTGTAAAAATCACATCTTTCTTACATTCAAGGACATGTTAGCAGGCGTGTGTTAATCACATAAAAAGAGAATTTTGGAAGGACATATAGTCCAAATCTGTTATGGTTGTGGTTGTCTATACCGGGCAGTTATGGAGGATTACACTGCTGTACTAGAGTAAGTGGCTGTTCTGCTTCAAACACCATTTAACAGTACATTTGCAGGGCTGGAAGTACAGACGCTGTACTCACCAGTATATAAGCATCAGTGCTGAATGGTGCATCTCTTTATGCCAGACTTAGAGGTGAAAAATTACTGATTAGGACCTAATATGGACTCTGGCTATATGGTTTCATGTGCCACAAGCTGTGCAGTACAACTTGTTTTGCACAAGCTGCAGAATTATTATTGGCAGAATAATCACATGGTCTCTGGACACACAGTGTTCATAAGAGGAATGCCATTATAAATATAATTCCAGAAAAGCCCAGGTTATCATAAAGCAAATAAAAAACATTCCAGGCTGGAGATAACTCAGTAATGTAATATTGAATTACCTGTTGAATGGGACACAGCCTAATAGGCTTAATCTTACCTTCTGTGAGCCAGATGTGCTGCGTTTCAGGGAGGCCCGTTTAAAGTTGCCAGGTGGGCTCTTGCCATCCATGTCGAAAACTGAGAATTTAAGCCCAAATGACCTATAAAGGGATCCTTAGAGAGTGGCAACAGTTCAAGGTTCAACAGGAAAGTTAACATCAGAAACAAATTGAAACCCCAGACGCCCACGACAGAGCCGAGGCATGACAACAACCTCCCAGTTAGCACTTCCATCAAAATTCAACATCATTATAGGTTTCAGGCCTTTTTATTTCTCTCTGCAGCTTCTTCCTGACTGAAAAGACAGAGATCCCAGCCAGAGCTTTAAATCACTCGATGACACACTTGACACATAGACTCTTCTCCTCTGCCGGGCATCCCATAATCAGGCTTAATGCAACCAGCTCTTACGAAGCCTCAGAGTCTAATGGATAGAGATTTAATAAATGGTTATTGAAGGTAAATCTACTGTGGCACACCACAACCACAAAAAAGGCTTAGAGAGATGAGGCAAGCTGTGAGGCTAAAGTTAGCCAGCAGAAAGCCAAAGGTTGTCCCAGCAGAGGAGCCTCTGTGTGAGACAGGGGATGACAGGAGGACCCCCCCCGACACACACACACACACACAGCAGAGCAGCTTGATGTTAAGTATTGTTCTGAGTTTGACCTGTTATATAATACCAACAAAATAATGGAAAATAAAACTATTAGGGCTTAATACCACACTGCATTTACAAAAGCCTAACAAATAAGAGCATGTATTTTATTATTCATTAACAGTGCTTGGAAAATAAAAAGTGAAACCATTTGTAGTGATGAATTATATTACTTTAATGCCACATTTATCACTTCAGGCAGTCTGAAACTGACTATGTAATGTCATTATGACTTGTTATTTTGGCTGAATGTTTAAAGGAATTATGCTTTTCTCAACCTCTACATGTTACTCTCTATACATGTTACATACATGAACAAATGCAGACATTTTCTATAGATTTTCTGAAAAGTACAATATAAAACCAAACATTTAAGCTACAAAAGGAAAACATTTTGTTTCACATCAGTATAAATAGACAAATTAGATATACAGCAGCTCCATCTACAGGATGCTAAATAGAACAGTTGTAAGGTGAAAGAACATGTTAGAAACTTACTGCCAGACTAACCTTTTGAGTATTTTAGCATTTTCCATAGCAGCATTCAAAATCATCAATAAATCATGTAGTGAAAAAGACAGTTGATAGAAGCAGGATGGTGTTTGACAGCTTTCCCAGCAGAACAGCAGACTCCTCCTGTGCTGCAGGTGAAGCTCAAACATAAAGACACACTGTAGCAAACTGCACTGCAGCAATGCCATGTGTAGGTGTGGTGGCTTTACATGTCAGTGAAGGAGATTATTTGTCTAAATGTAAAGCAATGAGTGGAGCAGAAGCAACGTGGATTTTAAAAACATCGCTACCTGCCCAAATACTAAAAACAGATGGATGAAGCTACTAATATGTGTGATGCTGAAAGAAGCAAAAACACCTGGAAGACTCTTGCTGTTACAGCACAACTTGTAGCAGTGTGTGCTGAATGTATTTCCTAGCTTCAACCACAAATGTTCAGGAGCCACACACTTTTAAAGTACATTATTGCTGAAAATGTAGTCAGTAGTATTTTTATGGTGTTTGACTGATGACACTGGTGAATTTTCAGCAAAGTTCTTCACTGCTGACACACTATGACACTAGAACACACAAATGAAACAGGAAGTAAATGGAACCTGACATGAATTCATCATTGAACAGGCAGAGAAGAGGACTGTCTTTCAGTTAATGTAATTTAAATACATGGTCTGCTAGGATTAACCTCACAGTGTTGCCTTGAAGTACAAACTGTACTACAAACTCTTGACTATTTGAAACAAATCTCTGGAGGCACAGGTGCATGTAGGGCAGAGAATTCACCAATTCAGCCACAAGAGGGCGCTCTGATCTCTAGAACATCAAGGAGCTTTAAATAAAACAATGACCATGAGGTCACAGAGTGCCTGTAAGAAACACTTTATGGTTTAATTTTGCTGATGTGCATCAAGCTCAGTTTACCTCCAGTTGTTTTACTTGATAATTTGTAAATGTCTTGTGTGACTAATTTCCTCACTTAAGCCAGATGGGTTAAAGCCAACATCTGGAAAGCAGGTTAGACTGAAATGACTTCCACATGCGATACTCTGGAAAGAGATATCGTTAAAGGAAGAGGCCATGTTTCGCTTTGTGTACTTCAGTTGTGCTGTTGAAGTTTCGTTGCTGTGAAGTGACTTCAGGCACCGCCCCTGGCAGGGACCACAAATGTTTAAATGTAATAAACAACCTAACCTTCTGCAGAAAGCAGTGGCTGAAAAATACCAAGGAAAGACATTTATGTCATTTTATTAATCTGCAGAAAGCTGCACTAACAAAACAATAAAAGTTGTGTGTTTCTGGCACAGCCAGTGTTTCTCCCGGTTGCTAAGGAAGCAGACAACACCCTCACGTGAGACCTTGTTGCTTCAGGTGTGTTCAGTCCCTAAGTACTGCAGATAAGGACAAACACACCCAGCTGATAATAACAGGCACACAAATAGACAGATAGATTTAAAAATCACAACATTCATGACTAGAGGGAAATATCAAACCCCAAAGATGTGTGTGTCCTGACTTCTCATCTCTGTCAACAGACCAAACACTGAACTTAAAGCCAGGTCTGTAGTGGTTTGCTATGAGTGGATCATGTTAGGACATGTTCCCTCTGCTGTCTGCACACGGGCGCTCCCCACACAATAACAACTTATTAGGTTTAACACAGTTACAATGTGATTTGTATAAACCTGACAAAAGGTCAAATTAAAGAGGTGTGGAGCAAAGTCTTGGATGTCACAGAAAATCAGTTGAACTTTGAATAAGTTGCTACTGATACTGTTAAGGCATGGTTGTGTAGCTGTTGTTGATGAAACACAACTGTCTTTTCACAAATGAAAAGTTGAATTCATAAACAGTAAATGCAGTAAAACAGTAAAGTCAAGAACCAACTACAGCTTTAAATTCTCTGATATGTGCAGTGGTGTATGGTGGCAGACCTTTTAAAATACACCTTCCCACCCATGCGATACTTGGCCTTGGTAGGATTCAGATGTTATTTGTGGTGTTTTTTAAAGCCCAGGTTTTGAAACACATATTAATGTGTAACTAACATTACTGAGTTATTTGCTGACTTGTGACTTTTCTGTACTTCACTATTTTACAACAAATGTGACCTGACCACTGATCAGGAACATTTTTAAGTTTACTGTAACCTTCCTTGTTGAAAAAAAAAACAAACTTGAGTGCATCTACAAATCTAAAAGTTTTAAAACATACAAGTGCAGAAGGTCCTTGTCAAGCGTTGACTGAACTGTGTGTGTTTTGTTAACAATACTCCACATTTCTACATGTGTAAATGTATATGACTTTATGACAGCTTAGAAATCTTTGCTGTATTGCAGGAAAGTTGTCTCAGCTACTGTAACTAACCTTGGTACTAAAGATGCATAGGAAGCTAAAGCAGCTTCTGGAAAAACCCAGGAATAATAAACTCTTAATTCCACTCAGGGTAAAATGACATAAGTGCTTCCTGTCAAAATAATAATTTTGTTCTGTAGGCCCATTTTAATGAGCAGGTAATGCAAGCTATATATGTGTGTGTGTGTGTGTGTGTGTGTGTGTGTGTGTGTGTGTGTGTGTGTGTGTGTGTGTGTGTGTGTGTGTGTGTGTGTGTGTGTGTGTGTAAATGATGTGGACGTATTTTAAAAGGTGTAGGTGGAAGTTCCCCATGGGTCACGTTTGAGAGAGTCTCAGTCCATCGATGTCAGAAAAACTGTTTATCAGAGGGGACAGAATGGGGTGAATGGTAAAATGCATATGCAGTGGTGGTGAGCTGCAGCTCTACCTGAAGGTTATGGCTTATGAGAATAACACTGATGTTAAGATGTGTTTATATGTTTAGAGTAGTGGTTCCTCTGAACTCTGTTGTCAGCACAAAATGAATTTTAGGGAAGTAGACAGGAAGGAGGTGTGGCAGACTATGGGCCTGCTTGTGACTATAGCAGCTTCTCTTGTGAACATTATAGGGCCAGCTTGTGTACAGCCAGCTGTCTGCTCTTGCTCTCGGACTAGCTCGCCGCCCACCACTAGAGCCAGGCTGTTCCTGGAAACCTGTCCCTTGAGACAAATGCACTCCGTGAATCTCCTGCTTGGACAAGCTAAGCAGCTAGCCCATGTACATATCTCTGTTCTGTCCTTCGGTGAGCACATGCTAAATAATATGAGACACGCCCAGAACTGTCCAGGGGTCCGCTCAGAGGTTAACAGGGAATCCATTTTCTGCAGTGGGGATGTAAAATAGTAGCTGTCTTGGCCTGCAGGAAGTTACTCCAGCCACTGACACCATTTCACAATATGTCTTACTGAACTGAACGGTAGCTCCTTCCTGTGGTCAGAGGAGTTTTATAAAGCTCCATGTTTGTGAGTGGTGTCTGTGCTGTCAGGGGGAAGCACATAAGCCTTTCCCATGGAGCAGTGAAGCAGATCTTTCTCAGTGGAGGAGGGGATGTTGACTCCTGCCCTCAGCTGCATAAACTTCCAGAATCAGCCTATCAGCCAGTATCTAGACAACTAGATGCGGGGATCCCCATCAGAATCCTTCTTCTCCCCCCAAACTTTTCCTGACCATTTAAGGGCCGATCATGGAAGTGATCAAAAAAAAGATCTGTGCTGCCCTGCAGTAACACTTTGATGGTGCTAGACAGGAACAGAGAGCTAGACAGACAAAAAAGCACAAAACTGCTGATCAACACTTTCAAAGCCACATGATACAGTTGGCTTCTGCGTCATACCATGACCACAGTTTAACAGATGTAAGTGAATATCAGAATCGGATGTAAAAAAGCCAAATCAATAGTCGATCCTGTGCTTGTTGTTTTACCTCTGTTGCCAAAGGACAGCTGTGAGCGGGAATACTGAACATTATGAGGCAGAAACACTTGATATTTCAGTGCTTTATCTGAGCCATAGGCTGCTGTTAATGCCATGCTAGCTCTGTATAATCCACGAAGACGTTTTTATGACCGTGTCGTACAAAAGCAGCCTCAAATTACACATCAAGACAGTGTATACAATTATATGATAAATACTTGGAATCATACTAACATTTTAGCCCACCTTTAGTTCATCCTTTAGCCTGGATAATTTAAAGTTTGACACAGAAAAAGTCATTATTTAGAGAATATGAATGTAGACTGTTCCTTTTTATTATTGCTCAGGAGACAGTTCAGTAGAATTTTCCTACATGTTTCTAGAAGTGAAAGGTTTGATGGTGCTCATTGGTCACCAAATCTCTTAGACTGAGATCAACATCCACAGTCAATTCCATTAATACCCTGACATAATTTTCAAAATAATTGAATCACTTTCATTATAAATGTGTGCACATTGTAACTGCCTGTCCAGTCATTACAATATATTGATTTGACTACTCATATACTCAGGGTGACAATGAAAGTTCCCACTTGGTTTCTCTTGGGAGACCAGCACGTAGTGTGTGAATATATTGAAATCATTAATCACTGTGTTAATGTTTCTGCAACAAGACACCGCTTGACATCTGTGACATGAAAAAGAAACACCTGTTTGTCAAAGGAGGAAGATGAGGAGTCAGTGAGGTTGTCAGCTCCTCACTGATTGCCCGGGCCATATTATTGGCCATAAATGCCCAAGTCAAAGCAAGCTGACAAGCGCCTGTCTAATCCTGCTGATCATAGCAGCATTGTCATTAGCTATGGGCTCCTGCCTGTGACTGTGATTAGAACTGCCTTGGATGATCTGAAACACAGATGGTGGTGGGAGACTCAGCACATGGTAGTCGGGTAATCGGCTGGGGCTGAGGGAGCAGACCAGTGTTTAAAGACCTAAACACTTAAATTGCTGAATCTAGTCAGGACCAGCTAATCTGTCATTATGGCTGCTTCATTCGAGAGACAAAAGCCTTGTCAGCTATATTAGTGCTATATACATGTGGTCTGATAGAACTAAAATGAAATGTAAAGATATGAAATACTGTTTAACTCATCAAATAATGCCACTGAGTCACATGCAGTCATGTCCTCTTTGGTTATTAACATTTTAAACATCATCACAGCCAGTCATTATTCAAGCGCATATCAGCGCAAGCCAAGGATTTTGATCAGCATCCCAGATGTATTCTGAGTTTTGAATAGAATCAACTTTCTGCACTTAGAAATATCTCAGCCATAGATTTTATCTTAGCCTTTTAAGTCTGTAGGTTTCTGCTGAGGGTTCCTTGTGTGCACAATTCAAATCATTTCCCTTAAAACCAAACTGTTTCTTCACACTCACAGGAAGCAGGTTTGACTGAAACAAAGCTGAACTAGGTCAGAAACTCCCCACAGCAAAGCATACACATTGATGATTCTGCATGAAGCAACTAAAACTTAATTTAAAAACAAAGGATCATTACATGGATTTATAATTGACACTGAAAATGAGCAGTTCCCTGTTTAAAACTAGTAGGGGAGATGAGGCTTGGGTCATCATGTCGAGCTCAACTTGGAAGCCAACATGACCAGCATTTCATGGTAATTAAGAAATCTCATTCCAGGACTGTATGGTACAGTCAAAAGATCTAGAAAAATCAGGTGCGTGGGGTTTGTTTTGAGTTTACTTTTTTCTTTACACAAAGCTTTTGACTTACCACACCGACATCATCTTAGAAATGTCACTGGATGTTTTATTTGGCATCTGAAAACATGCATCGCCCAGCAGTGAACGCCTCAGCTCTTGGGCTTGTGGATGCAGGTGCAGAAGAGAAACATAGTCACTGTATAGAAAGAATCAAATGAGAAAATGTTTAAGATGAACACCAGGCATACAACCTCAGGCATACACAGGATTTCTTTCTTTCTTTTTTGACATAGAGTAATATGTAAAGATTTACAGTATGCTGTTACACAAGAACACGTTTCCTCCAGTGTGCTTTTGGAGCTGCCTAAGTTGTTTTACTGTTTACTTTACTGTTGCTGACCTACTTACAGCATTGCCATGTCAGCCCACCAACTCAGCCTGCCCATGGATCCTCCAGACAGGAGACTCCCAGAGAACATAGCGACAGAAACTCTCCTCCCACCTCTCTCCCCTCCCTGCCTATCTGGAGCTATGCGAGCCAGGCTCTGTAGCTCCAGCTTCGCTTGGCTCCCGGATTGGGGGAAGGGAGCGCGCTAACATATGGCTTATTGTGCATTGTAGGTTATATGGCTTCAGCTCGTCAACACCGCTCCTCCTGTGGGATTGTTGGGCTCCATCACTGCACTGTAGACTTTTTGTGCAGTGGGCTATGAATCTTATCGTACATATTTGTCTTCGGTGAGACTGACTCATTTTGTTTATGAATAAACGCAAATTAATCGCCCCTCAGTTTGACACTAAACTCCCTAAACGCACACTGGCTTAGTTATTGTCATCAAGACTCGGCTCACATCACCTCAATAACAACGTGTGTAACACATACAGTACAGGTGGCAATCACATTGGCTGTAACATCCGCAGACAGCTGGCGGAAAATGATGACTACCTGTTTTATAACCATGTTTGCTCTGGAGGAGAATGTGTTGTTGGCACAGTTTGCGGCTCAGTTGCGTGTCTAGCAAAGCGCTCCGCCACAGCTTGGTGACGCAAGGGGAGCTATTAATACCATCTCAGGAACGGGATGTTCTCGATTCAGCAGGCGGGTTATCCGAGGATCAACAACTTGAGTCCCCAGTAAACACTTCAAGAACGAAGAAACGACACACCCCGGGAAGTTTGAATGGAAGACGCTGCAACGTCTATCATTTCGTTTCCTACCCCCTTCGCACCGGGTGCATCCCCGGGGTCAGCCTGGTTCATGCACCGTGCAGTCTGGGTGGAAGCCTCGCCCACTTGTGAACCCGGTGACTTTAGAGTGCACCCTTGGCCGGAGCTCTGAAAACAACCGTGCGCTGTGACGGTACCTTTTTGGAAATCGTAGGTTATGAAATCCAACCTTGTTATTTTCCTTTTGAACTTCCCCTGTACCACAAATGCTTTTCTACTGGGCAGCGTATACCTTCCACTCCATCTAAACTACAAGCCTGTTACAGTGCGCAAACTGCAAGTAATGAAAACCGAAACCAGTTACAACTGAAGAAAAAGTGGGGGACGATGTGATTTGCATCAAACACTATCAATTAAGCTACAAAGAAAATATAATAAAATTAAAAAGAGGCTAATCTTGCACTTTTTATTCCACTACATTTGCCGCATTTGCTACATTTAGTTACTAGTTCAATGAAAATCTCAAATGTGCCAAAATGAGTAGCTTTAGTATTTTAAATATATTTTGATGGTAATACTTGCTAGTACTTTTATTTTAGTAACATTTTGAATGCACAACTTCAGGATATTTTACCCTGTTGTACTGCTGCTTTTAAGGCACTTCTTCCACCACTGGATTTATGGGTTTTTTCAAGGAAAAAAGATTTTTATTGATATATCTTTAGACTTTGGACTGTTTGTCATTAATAATGGCAATACCCAGTTGCTGATGCATCAAGTTAATAGATTTAGGCTATGTCTCGATGTATTCTCAGTGTAATGTCACAGCTCTCTGTGCTGTCTTACATGACCAATTCATGCGCATGGACATGCCATATAAGTGCTTCTGTTGAATGAGGCCATCATCCCTATAGTACCTGCACAATGAGTTAATGCAGCGCCTGCTGTTTGCTGAATGGTATTTTTCAGAGTCAGGTCCCCTCACCAGTGCCTGCAAGGCACATCCCTCCCCACCCATTGCACTGATCAATGCATTTTGAATAGGGCCACTACTGGCCAGAAAATGGGTGCAAAAACAAAATTGTGTTCGCTTCACTTTGCTCTTTTGAGCTTTACTGTGTAGAGTGAACAAAGCGGCCACAATGTGACGAGAAGGCCAGCCTAGGGTCAAGTGAATGACATGAATTTTAACTTGTGATTATGAACTCAACTCTACATGCATGACACCCATCACTTTCACGTCACTTGATAAAGTAGTTGGTGTGAGGATGCTCTTTTTCTTTCAAGTTATGCAATAGACAATTCATCGTGTTCTATCAATGAGTGTTTGGCAGCACTCTGTTCTTTGTGTTGGTGTGCTGGGGAGGCATCAGCAAGGCGGAGGAGGCAGGCAGAATTAACATACTGGTGAAAAAGGCTGCCTCTGTTGTGCAGCTGAACATGGACAGCCTGGAGACACAGGCAGGGGGAGGATGACGACCAAACTGTCTTAAACAAGACCTCCCACCCTTCTGTGAACTCATGCAACGACCCGTTCACAGCCTCCAGCCCCTCCCTGCAAGGTGCCTCACAGAGCACCTTGGGCTACTTTTTTGTGCCATCACACTTTACAATGCTTACCCGTCCTTTTTCCAGTCCCACCTTAAATGTTGCTGAAGGGCACTGATATGACACCATCTGTACAAACTGCCCTGGACTGATTTCGTGTACTCATCTACATGTTAGCCTAACTGCACATACTGCTTGTATGCAAGTCACTGCACACATGAACAGCTTTTACAGGTTTGCACACACACACACACACACACACACACACACACACACACATATATATATATACACATTCTATTTTTACAAAGCTTTACAACACATCTGTGAAATGCACATATAACCTGTTGTTAATGTGAATATTTTACTGCATATATTCTCAAGGCACTACAGGATTAACTCATAGCTACTAAAAAAATAGTTTCATATTTAGGGAAACATGATCACGTTTGTGCTAAGAGTTAGATGAGCTCAACGCCACCCTCCTATTTGCCTCTAAATAGCCTACATAAACAGCTAGGTGACATTTAGCTTAAATCTAGCTTGCTGTTTAGCACATTATCTTATAATAATAATAATAATAAACATGTTTATAATATTTATTTATCAACATGTTTATAATTTTTTTTTATCAATTTAAACATGACAATTTGTTGTTTTTACAGTTTATGCTTATGAATTATGTACTGGACAATTAGTTCTGCACAGAACCTTGTGTAAAATCACACTTGTCCTTTTTATTTTTTATTATGAATTTTCACACAGAATATTTTGTACAGCTTTTTTGAACAAATTAACCAAACAGCATTAATTAGTGAGCTTGATTTGTGCTTTTAGACAGATTTTACTTACGAACCGAGACAGACCGGTTGGTCCATCTATTTTCATTCTTTATGCTAAGATAAGCTTACTGGCTGCTGGCTATAGGCTTATATTTACCCTATGAACATAAGAACGACACTGAACTTCTCTTCTAACCCAAGCAAGTAAGGCAATAAATGCAAAATGTTCAGCCTTCCTTTAAAAAACTTAAAGTCTACTTTACAGAATCTACAACTTGAGAATAAACAGATTCATGAACAGCACTTTATGGGTAATATGAACTGAGCCAAAAAGGGAGTGCTCAGGGCATATGGTGTGTAATTTTTGTGAAGGATCTGATCCTGAATCCTGTCTGAATAAAACAGGATGGATTTTGAGAATAGCATGGAAAGGGATCAGAGACATGTTTGTACATGTGCCAGGTAATTATTTGGCTTTCAGTGTTTTGAACAGTCAGTAGTCTTTGTGTTCCCTTTGCACTCTGTGTGTCTAATGTAGTGTCTTGGTCATAAGGACCCAGTACCTGTGTAACCAGACAACAGGCATGTAAAACTTTGCTACATTAACATGTAGTTTGGACTTGTTTACTTGTCTTGGGTATGCTTGACTGACTCACTTGACCCTGTGTGATTACTGCAGTTGTTTTTTTCCTCCTCTAGTAAAAGGAACAGGAACAAAAATTTCACCTGTGGCCTATTGAAACAGGTTCAGAAGGGGTGTGTTGGATGTAATTCTCCCTACTGACTTAGCTAGCATGTTTACCCTTTAATAACTGTGTAACATCTTCTCTCAGACTAATCCTCTTTTCTTCTGTACAGGTGAAATGGCAGCCTGTTTTTGTCATCATTAGTCACGTGGACCAGCTCTTTGTGTGTCACTAAGGATGAGTAAGCTTTTTAGAAAAACAACAAAAAAGAGGGATGGTACAGTGTTAATAAGTAACCAGAGTGTTGCACCTTTTGTTCTGTATTGATTCTTACCACTCAAATAGTTTGAGCCTAATCGGTAAATTAAAGTCTCTGATTAACTTAAAACCATAAGTGCAATCTGAAGTATTCTCTTATGAATCAATAACAGATACAGTACATGACATTTCCTGAAAAACTGGCTCTGCAGTTAGACACCCATAAGTGGTTTATTACTTCTTCTGTTTCGATAAGAGTTCATTTTCATTTCAGGGAAGTGTGATACGTTGGAGTGCCCTTGCAACTTCAGCAGTAAGTTAAACCCAGAAGGAACTTCTTAGATAAATGATTAGGTTTATGAGAACACGAGATAGGAGTAACTTTTTAGCCATGCTGTTGGTGATGCCTTTGGTTTTCATCTAAAGTCATTAGCAGGTCAAAATTTTAACTTGGCCAATACTTTGATTTATGACCAATAGTAGGGTGACACTGGTGCGGTGGGTAGGGCAGTCGTCTTCAAATCTCGGTGCCTGCAGCCCACATGTTGAAGTGTCCTTGGGTAAGACAATGAACCCCCCAAGTTGCCTGTGATGGCGACACGTATGCACGCAGCAGCCCGGGGCCCTCGGCTCCTAACAAAGTTTCATTGTACGTGTCACAATAAAATAAAGCTTCTTCTTCAATACCTGCATAACTTAATGAGACTCCAATTGTATTCAACTGTGTGATCACTGCTACTTAGCAAATGTTAGCTAATTATTATGATAAACTAAGATGGCAAGCATGTAGTATTGTTACTGTGAGTATTTAATGTTTGCAAGGAGCTCAAAGCACAGCCATGCCTAGGTAAAGCCTCACTAGAACCGCTAGTGTGGCTAGTCTTGTTAAAATATAGACTAAATGTTTTAGTCATTGCTACCTATAAAATAATTCCCCTGTTTTCTTGCCAGAGCCAGACTAACACCAGTCTCGTGTCTATATGGTACATATGAAGCTGCAGCCAGCAGGCACTTTGCTTAGCTCAACAAAAAGACAGGAAACAGGGAGAAATGACTAGACTGCCTTTGTTCAAAAATAGCACAGCAGCCACCTACCAGCATTTTTAAAGATTACTGATATATCTACAGTGGTCTATGGGATAGAGATGCTCGCTTGTGAACAGAAGGTTGCTCTTCAATTCCCACACTGCCGTGATTAAACCTGGGTGGGACAGGTGACAAAGCAATGCCTGCCCCATTCTCATCAACACTGCTGTGATGGCCTTGAGCAAGGGCCTTAACCCCATCTGCTCCAGTGGAGCTGCTCCATAGCCAGCAGGTCAGACTGTGGTTGTACTGGGCAGCTTTAGGTGTGAATGTGATCAGGGGACTTCTGAAAAAGAGGTGACCTACCCTGAATAAATAAAAAATGTGATCCAACCTATGACATTTTTCTACCAAACTCAGCTGTTCTTCTTTCATGCATGCTAAACGAAGATGGTGAACACGTTAGCGTCGTCACTGGGAGCTCCTCCCGCAGCTTGGTGTCTGACACAATGTGTAACACAAATGTAGGGATCAAACTCGGGTCATAAGCCAGAGGTCAGCCCCCTCCACTGAACGCCACCAGCTGCTGCAGAAAGTAGAAAACACTAACAACAATCTTGTGGTGTTTCCACTTTTATGATTCTTTGTTGTTGTTTTTCTCTGCCTCGAGAGCCTGGCCTTGACATGAAAGCCCAGCCAGAATGTTACAGTGGTCAAGCTGCCCTGCATCTGCTTAAACGGGATCTCTCCCATTACAAACAGAAATGAAGAAGCCAATCAAATTGCTGTTCCTGCCAGAGAACTTTATGTCAGTTCCAGACAGTGTGCTGTTTGGACAGTGCACACTGGGGGGGGGGGGGGGGGGGGCGGTCA
>NW_018128098.1:938124-961683 GCF_001952655.1 Monopterus albus
GTTCCAGACTGTTGTCTGTTTTGACAGGGCACACTGGGGGGGGGGGAGGAATCATCACATTGCTGCAGAGAGACAATTCACTGTTTTCCTCTGAGTGAAATTTCTTTTTTTTTCTTTAAAGATCACTGCTACAGCTGCCTGTTACCTTTGGAGAGACTCATCTGTATAAGTTGATTTCCTCACTGTCTCTTTTGGCCTTCTTGTGTTTGGCACCCAGTGGGAGTTGATAAACACTTGCAGTTTCCACACGACCCTGGGAAATAACCCTGTGAAAGAGGAACTAAACCCTCTTGCTGTGCTCTCGTTAGAATAGATCGCCAGAGCACCATGTGAAACACAAGAACACCACGTTTTTGTGGTGAAAGAATATGTAAAATAATACAGCCAGATGGCTTTCTGAATACCACATCGCCTTGCTTGCACTGAACACTGGGAACTTTCTAGTATATGAGCTTTTGTATACAGGGCTGAAAGTGTGCATTCATTCTCAAAGGAGAGCATCAGCTGCTAGAGGAAGGCAGGCCTAATCCTGTAGAATCAGTGAGTGCATGTTACTCTTAATAAATGTGTTTAAATCAATATATTGTTGTTAATTAGGCTTCGAGCTAAACAAATACAAAATCATGAAAAGGCTTCAGCGTAGCAGCCGCTGATAACTGAGAGAACATTATGTACAAAGCAATTTGTCATGTTGCTAATATCTGAAATGCATCCTGAAAGCATGATGAATTTGGGTGCATGAGGTTAACCGGGACACTCACATGTATCCTTGCTGCTAATCAGCAGCAGGTTTCTTTTCTACAAGGACTTTGTAGCTGGTCACAAGTTATTTTCCTTAAAACAGATAAAAACTAATGAAAATAATATAAGCTACTTGTCTTTTTTTTTTATCCAGGTTTCTAGGCATATGTACAGACTGACCAGCTGCAAACCCCATGAAATAAATGACTGCGTTATAATAATAATAACACCTTCATATTGCACAGCTCTGTGTCGACTCGTTCCTCTCCACAATGGTGTCACTTGTCCCTCTCCTGGGGATAAGTTGAAGAAGACATTGCCTGTGGTGGCTGGCTGGATTTCAACTGGCAGAGACCTCAGAGCTGCTCAGAAGAAGGCTTTGAGATAAACTGCTAATTTTCTGAAAGTGAGCCGCCATCTTCCAAAAGAAATGTGCAAGCTATTGATGTTACATTTAGCAGAATATTACACTTGAAAAAGGATCATAAAGCATTGCAGCTACTCAAAACCATTAACCATCAGTTGCTTCATGACAAAAAAAGTTGCAGAGTCAGTGTATAAATAGGAAATTGCTCTACTTTAATATTTCAACATTGATTTCCCATCACTTAATAGGCCTATCTTTAGGAAGTAAATGTGCTTTGATTTTGATGGAAACAATCAGTGTAGCACAGAAAACTAAAAACTGCAGTGTCTTTGATCAGTGAATATTTTGTCATGCAAAGATGCCAGTCATTTTCTTGTTTTTTGTCTTTTTCAGTGTGGGGGTTTGCTCCTTTTGTCTGTTTTATAAAACTATAAATGTAATATCTTTGGGTTTGGGCTGTTGATAAGACATGAGTTTGAACTCTGGGAATTGTATTTGTCAATTATAAACGATAAAACAGAAGGATTTTGTTAAAAATATCAGTAGTTGCACCCCCTAATAGTATCCCATACGTTTTAAACAACTGTTACAAAATCAGTCAGTGCGCATGCGTACATAATCCACCCCACTCCTTACAAATGTTTGATTTATTGGTGGTATTATCCCTAAAGGTCTCTGTAATGCATAACGGTGTCGTTCGTGAGATACATCATCTCAATGCATGAGGGCAACCTGTGGTGAAACTTTCGAGCACAACTCGTGCAGCTCGGTGCGTCTGGGCGCAGTAGCCAATGAACGAGCAGCTCCTGTGACGATGTGCCGTGAGCTGCCGGTCGACACGCCCCCAGCATGGATACAACCAGCAGGAACAGGCGCTCAGGAGACGCGCTCACTATGCTGGAGAGTGCTAAAATCCGCGATGGGAGTTAACATAGCCAAGTTTGCAGAGTTCTTTTTACCAGCTTTGTTGCACTAAACAAAGACCTTGGGCTTCTTTTTCCCCTCTGAGCGGGCCTGTCTGCGTTTTTGTCCGAGGCGTTTCTCTCACAGGATGTAAATGATATTGGAAAGCCGGGTAACATCATAAAGTCAGTTCTCTGATGAGAACGACCTCCTCCTCCTCACCACCACCACTACACAAAGGGAACCACGGAACAAGTACTTTTTCACACGCCATCCTTTTATTTTTGAATGTCATTAAGAAGCAGAGGGGGCCGTTTCAAAGACAAAATGGATCATTTTGCAGCAGAGTGCCTTGTTTCAATGTCCAGTCGTGCAATTGTTCACGCTCCAAAGGGGAATAGGGAGATTAAACCAGAAATCCCGTCCTCCTCCAAGAACGGAGAGGAAATTAAAGAGCCATTGGTGAAAGAGAACTCTTCTCTTTTTGTGGTGGCACGGATTCTGGCGGATTTTAACCAGCAGACTCCCAACAATGTTGCCGAGCAGGCAAAAATAAAGGATGAGAGCATGCCGAACCTCATAGATGATGGAAACTCTGCCACACCTACCACCATCTCCGATCCTTCGCTCAAACAAAGAGCCAAAAGATCGAGAGGTCGAACTGAGCAGGAATCACCTCAGAAAAAGCACAAATGCCACTATTCAGGTTGTGAAAAAGTTTATGGCAAATCATCCCACCTCAAAGCTCATCTAAGGACACATACAGGTCAGTTCCATCGGATGCAAATGTTTGTTGCTGTAAACATGACTTACTGTGCTTCCCTTCCCCTATATGTTAATGGATTGGATTCTTAAAACTGAGGATACAGATTAAATAAAGTGTGGTTTCTCATACAGTCACACTGGTATTTCAGGGTGCTTGACTGCTCCGTTCCACCGAGTCATACGTATGAATGCACGGATCCACCCTAAATGGAAGTCATCAGCGCGCACAGTAGCCTGCAATTAAGCCAAAATTGGTAGTTTAATAATTGCATCGTCCCTTTAAGTTGTATCAACTTTGCGAAATGTCCTTTTAATATCGGGGGAGGGAGGCAGTTGAAAATAGTGCCACTCCCACTCAAGTCCCCGAGCTTTGTCACGGCTTCCCTCTACCCCCCCTCACCGTGCGCCTCCCTGCAATGGACAGTATGTACTAACTGAAACTGCTGCATGCATGCAGAAACAAATGACACAGTTGCGATCTCCAGCTGTTGTCGTACGTGCTTGAATTGCAATAAACTTAGCTTCGTTTCATGACAAAATGAGAAAAACTATCCTTTAAATACTAAATAGTTAATGCGCAGTTCACAGAATAAGCCAAGTGTGCGCAAACATGGGCATGCAGAAAGTTTCCAAGATCAATCCAGTAAGTGTACCGTCACACTGCAGAGAGAAAGGTTATCAAACGCGCTCCAGATCAGCGGCAATCTATTTCTCCGTATTTGCGCTTTGCATTCCACAAGATTAGCTACCGAGAAAGGGAAAAGATGGAAATCGACTCAAATTAGGGGGTTGATAAGAGCTGTGTAGTCGCCTGTCTGCCCCAAGCCCTTTGTTGTGATGTGCCACACCCCCGCAAGACAGACTGCCAGCTGATCTGGCCAGCAACAGACTCAGCTAGCTGAGCCTCGACTGGAAAGCCTCTCCTTGCCTCTGCGCCGTAGACTGCAGCTCCCGCTTCCCACCGGCGGCCCCCACTCTGCATAAACACTCCAGTCTGAGAGAGCAGAAACAAAACAGACCTTTATGGATCACATAGGAAGCACTTCGTATGAACTTGACCGACATTCTGTAGAAAATGAAAAGCTCTGCCAATACTTCTAAATATGTAGGACACGCTGACATTGTGCCATTTTATACACAGTTCTCCCTTCAGTTGTCCCAAACAGTAAAACTCTGTGACCCATCTTTACATTGGTAAATGCAGCCTCATTGTTTACTGAGATTGAGGATGACACTGCCCCCTTTCTGGCTTTGTGAATGTGTCTTCACAGCCTATCACTAGATTTATTATCCCTTGGAAGACTTTCATATGGGTGTCATATGCGATTAAAATAAAGCATAAAACTTTAAGTATGCACTATAAAACATCATAGGTTTGTTGTAAGGTAACTTTTCTTGTATACATTGGGTAATACTGCATTGGTGTAAATGTATTTTTGCCCAGTTCTACTCGCAGGCTGCAGCTTGGTGCTGACTGCTGTGGCATATAAGACCAAGCTGAGAGAGAGAAACACTGATTTAACATAAAATAGAGGTCTATAATATTCCAGTACCATTACTTAAGTGATCTCCTAAAGGGAATAAAATGCTTGCTGTTAATGTAGCTTTGTTCCTGTCTGTCAGCCCTGCACTTGCCAATTAAGCTTTGTGTTTGGCTTGTGTTCTATAACTTCTGAGTGAATCATCTCAGAATCAGAATCAGCTTTATTGGCCAGGTGTGTTGAACATGAGGAATTTGACTCTGGTACAGCAGCTCTCAATGTGCATGTACATATCCACATGCAAGTCAACAGCAAGGGGCAAGTAAACAAAATACCAACATAAGGCTGTGTAGTATAACAAGATAACTGTACAAACAAGTAATAAACAATGCCAAATAACAGTACAGACAAACAATAAACAATGCAAAATAACTATAAACAAACAATAAACAATGCAAAATAAACAGTATAAACAATGCAAACAGACAAAGTCTCAGTTCAGCTGTCCACTCTCAGAGAGCCAGCCTCCGCACACAGTGCGCTTCCTTCAGTCACAACCCCGTCTTTTCAGTTCAGTTTTATTGCTCCGTCTTAGCCCCGCCCTTCTCTCTTTGCCTAGTAAGCATTTCCTTTTGCCTGGCTATCTATTTGGATACATTCGGGCATCTGGCTTCACAACTGCTTTTCATCCCCAAAATTCTGATAATAATGACTCTGCATATTTTATTGGACAGTCCCAGAATGTGGGTCATCTGAGTTCGTCCAGGCTGCCTGACCAACCTTGCAGTGCTTTCACAGAGCCAGACTCTCAGTGTGCTTCCCCCTCAGCCCCTACTAGCAGAGTCAAGAAAGAATGGATCCCAGCCCTGTTGTTCCCAGCCAAACACTGCTGTCTAACTGAAGAGGAGAAACACTATTATAGACACGAAACAAAAAAGCCAGGAACAAGATGTCCTTACTTGACTTTTGTAGTGCTCAAAACCCCATCGACACAGCTTTCTGCAATCCTTGAGTGTGTGATTTGTTGGAGTGTAAGAGGAGCTGAAACCTGAGCTACTGTGTTGCTTATGCAATGTCCACATCATATAAAAAAAAAGATTCTCCTGACATGCTCAAAATAAATTCACCCACTAGGAGAGGTATCATCATTTTTATTTTTAGCCATGCAAAAACAAATGATGTATTATATTTTAGTTTATGTTACATTTTTGTTATTGCTCATTATTGTTGCTGCTGCTGTTACCTTTTTGTAATTGGACTGTTAACTCGGAGTCAGTTTCAGTATATTGTTTATGGCAATTTTACTGTCTTTTGCAAACTACAGAAAATCATTAAGGGTGAGTTCTTTTAAATAACGAACTACCTCAGCCATGAAGAGCGCTTCAGTATTGTTTAACTGGGTTTGGAGTCTTTTTCCGCTAGTCCAAGTAAAAGTTCATTTACAGTGCTCAAGCTTTTCAAAGAGTCAGTAACTGTGTGTGTTTCAGCAAACAGTGGATCATTTACAAACCTCACTGTGAATGGTTTATATTAACAGTGGCAGAAAAATTGTCCATACAGATAAGACTGTGGATTATCCACTTTGACTCTAAATGTTTTTAAAAGTTCCTGGTTAAGGATCCTTTCAGCGGACTAGTGGTTTCATTTTAGGTTTTGTTGCTTCTGTCACAGTGTAAGAGGGACCCCAGGATGTAGCAGACATGGGCGTATACGCTGAATGTAAATGGCTCATTATATTGCACTGGGTCAAGGAATCCATAGCATTTTATGGGTCTAAGGTTACCAGACAGCTTTTGTCTGATCTCCTGGTGTGGGGAGGTGGGGTTTTTCTCCAACACATAGGCCTACATACATTTATACTGCTGTGTGGAAAATCCAGTCTTGTAATGCTGATTTAAAAATAAACTTAATTTTTATAGTGAAATTGAACAAAAAAAAGCCCACACTCAGATTTTTACTGAGGACTTTTCTCAGCACCAGACCCACTTTCCCAAGATGTGTCTTGTAGTTATGGCTTTCACAATATTCCCTGTGATGGCTCATTACTCTGCTCTGGTCATGTCACACAGACTTCCATCTCCAAAGGAGAGATGGCCCCTGACAAGCTCATTACAAGTCATGTCTTCTTCAGAAACTTCTGTAGTCCTTACAGCTGGACCCCGGAAAAAGGCATCTTGTCAGTGTTCCTGTTCCTATAGACCTATTCAAATCACAGAGAGGAACAGGGTCAATATTTCTCAAAGACAAAGAGCCTAATGACATGTTTTACAGTTGGTTTTTCTAGACCTCTTTTGTGTTCTGCTGGGGTACCTCTACTTCTGTGAGATAGCTGTAAAGCTCTATAGGTCCTAAAAAATAACTGGCACCACCTGGCAGCACAGTTGCTTCCATGTAGACCCAGTTATTCATGCATGCTTTCTATTTTCGGTCAAGTAAATGTCATTAATGATACTTTTTAAATGTGAAATTATCCCAGTTTCCACATGGAAAAAAAGACACAGGAGCCTTTGATTTTATATCCTCTGCCAGCGGTTTTGTACTTGGCTGCTCTGCTACACAGAGTGCACAGTGTTCCTGTGTGGCTGGTAGCAGTGATGAGGGAGCAGGGTGGAGATGGGCTTTTCCTGTTCTTGCTTGAGCCTGACATTGGCGCAGAGATATTACTGGGGCACAAAAGCACACAGCAGGATTTCCACCAGTCCTTCTCAGCTGAGCCATATTTCTCCTGACATGCAATAAAACGAGGACTCCTTAGGCCCACTGAAATAACTCAGTATTTAATTGATAATCCTAATGACTCCGGTGAGCCCCGTAACCTTTGGTTAACATTTGTGGTTCTGAGTGAAATGTGTCAACACCTTTTTGACAAATTTCCATAAAATTTTGTACTCCTTGCCCTCTGAAAGAATTTCAGCAACTGGGGATCCTATGACTTTTCATCAAGCACCATCAGCGGGTTAGAAAATTCTGCTTCATGGCAAAAAAACTTTCAAAAGCAATGATATTCCCAACAGTCTCTGGTTTACTTTCCGAATAGTTCATGGTGTATGCTAACATAGTAAACTAAACTAGTTACCATGGGACAAACCAGCTGGTAAACATTAGCTTGTTACTTTGCCATTTGGCTCATGATACTGTAGGTGACACCAGTTTAGCTCAAAGCACCAGTGATGCTTAGCACAGACTCACAGAGCCTATAGCATGGCTGTACAGTCTTTATCATGAAGAAAATCTGGTTGGCTAGTGAAGGCCACATGTAGCAGTACAGTATGTACCCAGTGGATGAAGGTATTAGTTAAATCTACTTGATCCTCAGGATGTAAATAACGCCAAAGTGGAGCCATCATCTTGTCTGGTCTAATCCTCCTGCTGTGTTGCTGTTCCATTAAAGACATCTCCAAGGCATTCTGGAGCGCACGCTGTCCATATTCTATCCTGTGTATGGACATCAGCAGACGGGATAGTTCCTTCTGAAATGTTGGCAGTATAAAATTGATTTAACTGTGATTAAGCAGCCAAGCATGTATGGTGGACACTCATAATACTGAAAGGCTCCTGCCAGGCAGTTCCCTGGTTGTGCTACTTTCAATGGCCGCAGGACTCATTTATTCTCTGGAGTAGTTCTATAAAAGCTGCTCTGTCTATTCTTCCGCCAGCCCCTCCTGCTCTTCTCCAGCCTGCGAAGCAAAATAGGTGCTGGAGTGTGTTGTGTTGTGACGTGAGGCCCAGCCCTGGCCGCGGCTTGTGGCGTGGTGTTGATTACCAGTGACAGGAAGAGAAGAATACAGACCTGTGGAGCACTGCATTTTTCACCTCTACTGTTCAAAGACCTCCAACTGCATCTCACATGCGTGGGCGGGTTCTGCAGTACAAAGATACAGAGAATATACAGCGCAGCAGGGTGGGGCTGGGGTTAGATCGGTGCCCTCCATTGATGTAGGTCATTTATTCAGCTGCATGTGCAGCTAATTTGATTAACTTTTGAAGAGCTGGGACCTCTTCTGGAGCAAACACCCCTGCCTGCCTGGCGCTCACTGGCTCCCACCTGAGAGTTAGACTCTGTCCACTGTGTTGTATCCAGCAAAGCTTGGATAAGAGAGGAGATCTGTGGAGCTAATGTCAGAGACAGTGTTTTGTCTCTAGCCAGGATGTTTATGTTCCCTATGGTATGTAAGGTGTGTCCCCTTTCTCCAGGTGATAAATCAGACTGTGGCAGACCACAGCTCACTGGGGTGTGGCTCTTGGCACAAAATGAGGAGTATTTTGTTGAGTCTTGGGGGAAGGAGGGCATATCCATTTCCTCTGTGAGACGTCACCCTCAGAGTATCAGGTATAAAACTGGAACAGCTGGTACTAGCTCCAGACTTTGTCTCCTCTTATGGAGGCCTCTCAGGATTTTGCGGGCTGTAGCTCCTTGTTTGGCACCGGATAGTAAGGCTGCCTATCTCATAATGAGCTATAGTGTCAGACTCTGTCAGTAGAATGAGCTGGCATTGTACTGTCTGAGTGACAGTCATGGATGACAGAGCATCCCTGCTTCCACCTGCTTCTGTGGACCAACTGTAAACACCCACTAATGGCTGCAGCTGTTTGAACGTCCCTAGTTAACTAGGGTTTATGAGATAAGGAGCCTGTCGACAACACATCAGACCCTGCAGGTTGTTTTATCGTGCACTCAAGGCTGAAAGAGAGTGCCCACTCTAACTAACTGAGGCAAATGTCATGAGTGGGTCAATGCAGGCGAGCGATCCTGGCCGTTTCCTTAAAAAGTTAAGGGGATAATGTAATGTATGGCTAAGTGCGTGCAGGAATCAGACAGTCAACTCCACTGCATGTCTCTGTGCGAATGTCAATAACTCAGTGCAGTGCAGACCAAGGGGAGAGTGTTACTGTTAATACGTGCAGCCTGTCTGATTGAAATGCATTACAGGAGAACCTCTCCTGCTGGGAGCAAGGCTGCTGCCATTGTTCACAGCTTGACAGCTATAGGCCCACAAAGGGAGGCAGACTATTCAACGGAAAGCAAGGTCCCTCACAATAAAGACAAAAGATAATAACAGATCAAATATTCCTTGTTTTTGGAGCTTTCTCCTGACAAGCTTGAGCTGGTCCTGACCGTGAGCACAGGACCCACCCAGGGTCCTTTTGTTGCTCCTACAGAAACAACTTAACCTTGTTTGCGACAAACTCTGAATGGAGCTTCTGAGAAGTAGTTTGACTTCTCTTCCACTGAGTTCATTTCTCATAGACAAACAGTCTTGTAAACAGTAGTTCTGATCTCAAATGTGTTTCAAACCGAGCAGTATCTTTTTGTCTGCCCTTTCTACAGACCACAGAACTTTGTAAGCTTTTGTTGTTATTTTTGCACAAGTCAAGCCTACATATACAGCTGCGCGAGCAATGAAAGGAGAAGCAGCAAAAGCCTCAGTGTATATTTATTTATTTGTATATATATATATATATAGATAGATAGATTTGTGTTTATATCATCTTTGCATGTGATGGTGCATGTTTAGGGAGAGGCTGGGCACAGTTGGGTTAACCCTGTCTGCTCTTATTTTTCAAAAAGTAAAGCCTACATATACAGCTGCGCGAGCAATGAAAGGAGAAGCAGCAAAAGCCTCAGTGTATATTTATTCTTTTGTATATATATATATATATAGATAGATAGATTTGTGTTTATATCATCTTTGCATGTGATGGTGCATGTTTAGGGAGAGGCTGGGCACAGTTGGGTTAACCCTGTCTGCTCCAGTGGTTTATGCTGATGATGGGACCCAGCAGTCATTTTAGTATTACCCAAAATCCCATGAATGGTTGTCTGCTCGCAGAGTCGCCGGCTCCTGGTTGGTCACAGGTTGTAGTCTGGTGTAAACACACAACCAAATTACAGGATTGTCCTGAACGCCACCGCTGCAGTTGTGGTGTCCCTTTCATTTCATGATGCCAAGCTGGCTGTGCCACTGAGCAAGTGCTAAAGTGAAGTAGCTGTAATAAACTGTGATCTGCTGTCTGACTCCGTTCTTACTTAACCTTATAGCTGCTTCCTTGTAAAAGCTGATGCAGGTTTAGTAAATAACCTGTTTTTGTTCTGAGATCTATAAAAACATATTTCTTGTTCTGGTTCTCGCTAAATTCAAGGTGATCGCTGATGCATCCACAGGAATGATATTTTTTCTCTATCTCACCCTGCAGAGCTATTTTTTCTGTTTTTCATATGACTGGCTCACATGCAGGTTTTAGCTACACACTGGGTGAGTTAGGTCCATGCCTGAAGACACACCAGGAATGTTATCTGCTCTTGTTTGAAACGTCTGTAGCTGTTGTTAGAGCGGGTGACCGAGCTGAGTTCCTGCACAGCTGCTGACGTCAAAATGAGATTTGATCTCGCCTTTGCAGACAGCATCCCTTGTTTCAGGGAGTCAAATTGCATTTCTCTTAAACATTTCTGTAAAGTTAGGAGCCAAACCCCTTGGGTATGAATGAGAGGAGGACAGAGGGAGAGGAGCAGAGATGAGCTGCTTATTTACTGACCCAGTGACCTCAGAGAGAACAGTTATATAACAGGCGTACCTGTGACATAATCACATAGCCTTGGAATGGGGACACTAGTGCTTAGTAGAGGTAGAGTTTGCATGCACTCACTTTATGGGTAACTGGGTCACTGAGTTCGTTAGAGAAGAGCTGCCCCCCCCACTCCGCTTTCCCTCTGCACCTGACACATATTAGAAAGGTGCACCACACCCTGGACCTGGCATGCTGCAAGAAATGGGATAACCAGTTGGTGAGGTCTACGTCACCGTTGCCACATTGCTGTGTTGTGACACCTTTGGAGCTTAATGGGAAGAAGAGCAGAGCATAAGTGGAGTACCTTGCCACCTTTTTTCTTTCAGCTGAGATTCTGAGTAGTAGACTGCAGACTACTGAAACATCTTGGAGGGTGACATCCTCCTGCTGCCGAGGGTATCAGCCTCCATCATTGTTTCCACTCAAGCATTTGTTCCTGAAAGCCTATTCACTGTTAGTAGAAGTAGTTATTTTACTGCCCTCATGGAAATCTTAATCCTCATGTTATGAAACAAGCATAACAACTGTGGGTCATCACATCTTTATACAAGTAAATCTTGAACGCACATTGTTGATCTAAATGCCACAAGCAGTTTACCATGAGGTGAAAATTGGCACTGTATCAGTTAATTCAGTATTTTCTAAGAAGTCACGGAGCTCTAAATAATTCGATGCGTCTCGGTGAGTTGCCGTTAGATACCTGATGCTTCCACTATGCGTTACTGCATAACTGTATCAGGGCAGTTAGACTGGATATCTCTGCCTAGCTCTCTGGTGTCTGGTTAAATATTAATGTTGCTGGATCTGTTACACTGGTTATTGAGCCTTAAGCAGCTTGCAGAACTTAGCTCTACTTTTTAGCCAAGTCAGTAACTCATTTTGCAGGGCCAGGTGGCAGCACAGACTGCTTCTCTTGCTAATAAGGTATAAAATCAAATGAGTCTCTTCAATGAGATAAGTGCTTTCAAAGTTATACTGTCTCCCTTTTCCCTAGGAGCTATGTATAATGGAAGGTGTAATACAGGAGGCATAAACAGGGTCAGACAGTCACAGCCTCCTCATCTTCTGTGCTGCTTGTACTTTGTGTTTCTGTATCAGGAGAGGGAGAACAATGTATAGTTACTGGAACAAGGGAGACAAGACTCTGTGCAATGCAAATGTCTATATTTCAGTTACAGAGTTTACATACAGTGAGCCCTGCAGGAACCGAAATGGGCAGGGCTGACTGAGTTTGTCTAGAGCTGAGGTGAGGCGTCAAAGGCAGGACAATTGTCTGGACTTGCTCCGTCTGTCTGCGTGTTTTGTAACCATGCAGTTTTGGGGGGGGGTGGGGGGTGTTAGTGGGCGAGACTAGTTGTGCACTCGATTTCTTGTTTTTGAGACTCACTGGCATCAGGTAGCATATGAGTGTTTGATGCTGAACTGTACTGTTTCCATTCTGGCCCTGAGGGAAACCACAGAACAAAATAAATCATTTGACAGGCCTGTTTTTATGTACTCATTTGTCATGCCACTAATAAACATTCATGCTCATTGTCTATTCCTTTTCATACCTCAAATCCTTGGCATAGACTTGTACATTATGAGTCATTAGTCTTATTCTCAGGAACGAACTATAACAGTTAAAGAACATACCCTGCCCTTTGTTATAATACTGCAAGGTCACACTGATAAAATTAGAATGCTGGATGTAGCTACTGTCAGGCAGAAGCTCGGTGAAATGGAAATAAACAGAGTGCAGCGTCAGACATATTGGCCAGTGGATGTAAAACACGGCATTTAGGATCCATGCACACTAATTCCACATCAGAATGGAAGGAAACCACAAGATATATAGTACCATCTGGTTTTGAGTAGATTTGTGTCAAAGCCCACTTTTATTGCCTGATGGAGGGGGAAGGGTGTAATTTCCCATGTGCCGAGTCACAGATAGTCGCATGTAGGAAAATGGGCTGGGTAACCATTGTGAATGCGACTAGCATCTGGAGCTTAGATAATTAAACTGTGTCTGCTCCTGCAGTGCAGTGCCAAATTTGAGGTGATTTATCCCGAGTCCCATGGCTCATTAAAACCTTTTTCTCTTCAAACCGTTTTTCTCTTTTATATTTTGAAGATGTATTGGGTGTTTTTTGATACCCTTCCCCTTTCTGAGGACCCCTGGCAGACCCAGCAGTAACCTTGTGATTAGTGCAATCTTGATCAGCAGGATGCGTCTTCTGTGAAAAATGTGTTTGCTTTGTTCATGACTGTAAACACTGTATAATGAGTCACTGCTCTTACTGTGGTGGGTGGTTTGGTACATGAGATCAGAGTGGGGAAGTAGGAACATGTCAGTAAGTTGCAGCTATTTCACACTCACTGACAGTATCAGTGCTTTGACCCATTTACGACAATTCATATACAGGCCTACTTTACATTCCTGTCCATTGTTCTCTCAAGAATAGTTTGGAGAAAAAAAAGTATTACATTCTGATTACGATTCAGCTAACCACTGGCTCCCATTCATTTCAGGACTTTGTTAAAATTATCAGGTGAAGATTTGAAATGTGCTTGAGATAGTGCACGTCCTTCACATCTTGCAAGTTGATTTTTATATGAATGGAAAACAGCAGCTGGTTGGAAGGACTGAAAAACACAGTGAGAGATTTAAAAATAAAGCATGGTATGCTATGAACAATGGCCCGTATGAGCTGTTGTACTGGTAAATGGGCTAAAACATGGAAAAAAAACACGGAAAAATGCAACAGAAACATGCAGGAAGTGGCCAGCAGTCAATGAAAACATGCCAATGCACTGATATGATCCTTAAAGCCATGTTTCTTGAGTTTCTTGTGTCATTGTACACTGACACCTGTACTTCATTTCCTGTTTTGCAGGAGAGCGGCCTTTCCCATGTACCTGGCCTGACTGCAGTAAGAAGTTTGCTCGCTCTGATGAGCTGGCTCGTCACTACCGCACCCACACAGGGGAGAAGAAGTTTGGCTGCCCGCGGCGCCAGCACCAGCAGCAGCACCACACGTCCCAGCTCCCTTAGCGACTACAGTCGCTCAGACGCCTCCAGCCCCACCCTCAGCCCCACCCTCAGCCCAGCCAACTCGCCTTAAACCAAAACCCAGTTGCACTTTCCGCCTCTGAACTGCAAGGCCTGTGTTTTCCACATAACACTTGCGTTGCCAGTCTTCAGCAACCCCCCCTTTGCTATTCCTGTGCTTGCTGTGGTGTACCATACTGTACATAACTGCTTATTGTAGTGCAATTACTCTTATGTGATCCTAAAAGAAGGTAATGCCTTTCCCAGATGGCAATATTTACATTCTGCACCATGTGTTTTTGTTTTAGCTTCTGAACATGGCTAGATGTCCAGTGTGTGTTCGCACTCAGCTAAACAAGGTTTAGAAGAAAAAAATGGACACCCTGACAATTTTTAAATTTTTTTTCTTTGTTTTTCTTTGTTTTTGAACGGATGAGAATAAAGGGTACACACACACACACACACACACACCTCAGGATTGAAGACAGTTACTATTTCTGTAATACCACAGTACTTAACAGTACTCACATTGACTGCACAATATACTCATCACTTTACTCTGAAATTCAACAGGTGTTGAATTTTATGCCCTGCTCAGGGATGGCCTTGTTAGCTTGAAAGAAAGAACACAGTGAAACAAAACATACAGTGTACACAGACAGCAGCCTTACACTCAAAACAATTTGCACTCTTTGTTTTCTTGTTAGTTTTCAGGTTCGTGGAAACTAACTCTACGGTCAGTCATACACAAAACTCATGTTCTCCCTTGTGTTCTGGGGGTTTATCGGTAGTATATTTGCTGTGTGTTAAGAAAATATTCCCCATCATAGTAAAAAACAATGCATCTGTTCCTCCACTTCAGCATTAATATACAGTTGCCATTATACTGGGATAAATATGTATTTCATTCAGTAGCAGTGTAGCGGTATACTGTACTATGTAAATGTGCACTGGGGGAGGATCAAGATTATACTGGATTATACTGCAGTTCTTATAAATATACACAGTTAAAAAAACTTTAGAACCTTTAAATGGAGGCAGTTAAGTTTCAAAGCAGCTGTTCGTGCTTTTTTTTAGAGCACAGCCAGTATCTTACACGTTAAATGGACACAAAGGGCCATCAGTTGAAACAATGTTTATCCCTCTCTCAAGCACATAGGAAAAAGTACCAAAGGCAAGAGAGAATGAAAGCTTTCTATTCAGTCTTGCAGGCCGCCCTTCATTGAGGCCTCGGTCTAGTGGTTGGCAGTATCGCAGGTAGAGCCAGGCAGCCTGCTCACTTCCCTTCTCCTGGCTCTGCCTTTTGTAGCCTCTCTGGAGGAAACAGCTGCATCCTACAAGAAGCTATTCACAGCCTGCAGGAGGAGTGGTAACATGCTATTCCTGAGGATCCCTCCTTCACCCGTCTCGCTCTACCTGTCCTGTGTGAGTGGCGAAACTCTAAGCATGCCAAAATGCACAAGGGGTCAAATGTAGGCCAGGGTGTTGGACAGAGCCAAGCTGGTCTGTGTCACGGTGAAGCACAGCACAAATAAAACAGCTATCTGCAACAAAGAGGCAAGAGAGGACAGGTCCTGATAAAAAAAAAGGAGAGGTTTATCATGAGCTGAGCAGAACAGAACAGGAGACACCCATTTGCAGAGACCCCCGTCTCCTCCTCCTTCCTTGTGTCCTTCCCTCCCTCTAACTGTGAACAGAAAAATAGCTGTAATTAGTGAGTTGATCCAACCTGTAGGATAAGAGACGTTTATGAACAACAGTACTACCTAGGCAATGCTGACAGTGTGGGTGGGATGTACCCATCTCCATCCTAAGCACAGGGAGAAATCCTCCACCTACAGCCGGAGAGTCACATTTCACAATGTCGAGTACACCTCCAAATTCACACCGACAAACAGGAGCTCTCAAACAGCTGCTTTCAGACTTCTCTCTCGCAACAAGGGGGCTTTCAAACTATTGTAAAGACATTTGAACCAAAATGAACATATCAGCAAATCACAGTGCTCACCAGCCTCATGTCGTCCTGCCTGTGAAGTGTAGATGGCCCATGAGAAAGCTGTGTTGTGTTTCTAGACAGACATGCCTCAGTAAGTCAGGCAAAAGGCACAGTAAACCTTCCATGGAAATGGGCACCACTATAAAAACTGCTGCAGCCCCCACCAGTCTGTGTTATGCCTGCATTTTCTTTTATCGTTTCATCCATGTAGTGGATCCTGTCAGATCCCCTCCAGGCTGTTGTCATCATGAATCGCATGTACTCGCTTCATCCTACCAGCTCTCGCTCTGCAGTCCCGTTCTTCACACTATATGCATGTTAACAACTTGGTCCTGAAAGCGTAGAGGGTTTTTTTTGAGGCGGCCTGGCAGGTGTACGTTCATGAATGGCAGACATTGTGCTCCCGGTTCTCCACAGCAGCCGTCTTTCTAAAGTTGTGAAGAATCTCCTGTGTCACGTCCTCCAGAAAGAAAACATTCTTTATTTGGTTAGAATGCGGTAGTTTTCCCACACCACAAAAAACAACCCCCTGTAAAATATTAGAATTGTTTCCATGCTGCAAGAAGACATTGTGAATGCCACTGATCAGCAACTCTCAGTGAAAGATGCCCCGAGGGGCTTCTACATTTACCATTCCTGGAAAAAACACCTAGATTTTCACAAGCAATCTTTTCAAATTGCTGTTGATCAGATTTTTGTGGTGTTTATTTGTGAGCATAGTCAGTTTTGACTTAGTGGAAAAAAAAAGTGTGAGTAAGACACCCTCAAGCATATTCCATTCATCACCTCTTAATTCATAACCTGCACATTTACCTCAGGGTCGACAGATATGGGACAGTTTGTAGATTTTATTGTGACGTCACTTGCTGCACAGAAATATCTGCCAGCCTCCCGTGGTGTTCCTGGGTGCTTAGTGCTCACTGCTGGTCAGTGTCCAACCACACTGGAAACACAGGACACCAACTGTGACAGTGTAACCACCCCAGTCTTACCATCCATCCAGACTGCACCAGTGACATACAGGCCTCCACAGGCAGTGTCTCTTATTCTCACTGTACCAAATCTACTTGAATAATTAACAGAAAAGGCCATTGAACACAGTTTTGTACATGCCCATTGTTACTCTACTTGTGTTGGTTGTCAAATAATTATTAATCTCTTTAGAGAAGGGTGTATCATTTGATTTTTTTTTGGGGGGGGGGGGTTTTTTTGCTGTTGTTTTCATTGTCTTCAAGTCATTTCAACAGTTTATCACAACATTAAGGTTGACTGTTTTATCTGGCTGTGTAAAAGCACCACTTTTGGTTAAATAACACAGTTTTAACCCCATTAACTGGGTTCATCCCTTTAATCCGAAACACTGAATACTCTGTTGATGTCAGGATGCAGATTATTCCAAATAGCCTGCTATCCAAAAGTTTCATGAAGTCAGAAAATGAAAGGATTGTCTGAGGTCTTTTCAAGGAAATGATAAGAAAAGGAAACTTTCTGATCTCTATGTATGTCAATTTCAGGTGGAGTGACTTATTTTCTTGATCATTTAGATTCTTTTTTATTGTTTTCCATAAGAATAGAGACCACGGCATTGTGAGTTAGCAATGTAGTCGTCCTTTTTATTATTATTGCTTTATTGCTTTTTCTCATATGAAATGTTTAAGTCTGTATAATTTTTAAAGCTCATACCTCTTAATATTTGACTTTTTTTGTACCTTCATATCTTTTCAAACCATCCATCATGTAGCTTATGTTTGCTTGATGTGTAGCACAAATAATTGGTTTTATCTGAGTGAAGGAAAGAAAAACTTTTACTGTTAAAAAAAAAACAAAAAAAAAACACTGGGCTACGTTTTGTATAATCATCCCATGTTGCCAGGGTCCTGCGCATCCTTGTAGGTTCAATAACTAATCTTTTTGGGGGGGAATAACCTATATATATTTTTTATATTTTATGTTTCAAAGATATTTAAACAACTTCTCTACTGAGCTCCACATATTTGTCTTGACTTAAACATATGGGAGGAATGATGTCAGCTGTAAATTACTACGAAATTCTAATTTAGCATTTTAAAAATATTACTGATTTTGACATCTGTCAGAGAAAAAGGACTTTAATCAATTGCAAATGCAAGGTTGGAGGATGCTGACAGTGTATCAGTTATTATTGTTTCCTCTTATTGTAAAAAATACACTAAAAAGAATCAGTTACTGCCTAGTATGTAAAGAACTAACATGGATTTTATTTAAAAGCTTCCTTCCTCAACACAGATCCTAAATTACTGATCTCAGTTTAAAAGCATGATCGATGCAACCATGTGCCAAAACTATAATGATAAATTCATAGGTATAACACAAATGATAAGGTTTAAAAAAAAAAGAGCTAACACCAGACATTTAACAAACTTGTACAGTTTTACAAAGCGCGGCATGTTTTTATGTTATGTACAGGATTTAATGAAGCGGCTCTGCATATATGTTATGCAAAATGTTCTAAGTTAAATGTTTCTTTTCTGCTTTATGTAAACATTTGATAGTGTAGCCTAGTTTTCATTTGTTTCTTTATTCTTTTTTTTTGCTGTACAGTACAATGTATAATAGCTTATTACAGGTATATTTGACATAAACAATCTTAAATGATAATGAACTCCTAACCATTCCAAAGGACTGAAAACTGCATTTGCTATAAATGTGCTGCTTACATCGACCCAATGCATTTTTGTAACTTTATGAATAGAAGTCTGTCTTGAGCGTGAGGTTTTTCATGTTAGTGGTGCACAAGGTACGTTTCTTAGCGTCAACATTCCCCAGGTTTAATCTTCTCTGCAGGCTCTTTAGACTAAGCCAAGTCAAATGACCACCATACATGCAACGTTAATGACATAAACGGGCTGTCCTCCGTCTTGACAAAGGGGCTTTAAGAGTCAGCCATGATAGGATAGAGTGGTTTCTGGGCAGCGAGAAGAAGGTTTGAGATGTTGCGGCTCATCAGAGGCTCCACAGTTACAAAATGTTACCAAAGGCTTTGAAGGGGAAAGATGAATGTTTTGAACGCGCTCAGTTTGGTCCCCTGGATTCAACTTTATATGCCGAAAGTGTTGATCAGTGGATGCTCTGCTTGATATGGACCCTTTTCTACATCTCAAAAAAAAAGCAATTTTGTTATTTTTTTTCTTTCCTTTTCTAAAAATAACTTGAATGAACAAAACTCAATCACATGAGCAAACAAATTCTGAATGAGTAAAAGACGAGAAACAAAAAGAGGCCGAGCAGGAACATGTAACGTGGCGGATTGACAGACCATGTCTGTCAGTACACTTCACTAACCATGTGGTCTTGCTTGACTGCTTGAACTGACACTGTGCGGTGTTCGCTCTGTATAAAAGCTACGTTTTTTACTCCTGTGTTGGATATATTTGTCCTTTAAGGATTTGTTCATGTTCCATTTTATGCAGCACACAGAATGACCTCCCTTTGGCTACAAAGAGAGAGCCTGTCACCAGCGTGTTAGGTTCTGTTTCCTGTTCATGATTGTCTCCAGCGTACCTCCTCAGTGTAATGTTGCTCTCTTGATACCTCTGTGTGTTTCTCCTCTGCCCATCACCATCAGTTGCCTGTTGTAGTGACTCAGTGGTGCTGCTTTCCCTCTCACAGCACCAGTATAATCTAATCTGTAAATAACTCTTGACTCAGCTATGGCCAGTACATTCTCCTACGACCTCATTCTAACCTTCAGGTGTCACCTTGTTTTTTTATTTTTATTTCAGGAAACCAAAATCACTACATTCAAGTATTACAGTTGTACAGTTCCTCGGATTCTACACACATCTAACGTGCTGGTCTTAGCTGCTCTGCTGTATCTTTTTATGGCATTATTTTTTACATGTTAGACAATATATTGTGACCATGTCCTATGCAAATATGAAAAATAACAGATTGTTGAATAATGTTTGTTGTCATAACTTGTATGCATGAAATAGTGAAGTTTACATTTGGAAATAAATTCATAAAATAAGCAGCTACAGTTGAGCTTACTCCCTTTTCTGTTGAAGTGACACTGCTTTTTGCTGAACAGCAGCTAGTAAACAGTTAAATAAATATTAAGAGTTAGCTGAGAATGTTGATACCACTCATGTCTGTACAGTAAATAAGTGGCTACCACCAGCAGCCAGTTATTTTAGCTTAGCTTACAAAACATGTATTAAACCAAAGTCTAAAAACAACAAGTTTCAGTTCCCATCAAGAAATAACCTGGCACATAAAAGCACACTTTTCTTTGATACTGTACACCTTGACTACAATATAAAACTATAGGTTGGTTCAACAACTAGACAGCTTTTTCCCATAAGCCTTCTATGTGCTTCAGTATTATTTTTGCAACAGGAAGTACACCTTGTTCCCTCATTGCACCCATGCAAATGTTTACAGTAAAGGCTGGGGTGTCAACAGTGGGTGGGGCACCAACTGCAGGGGACTCCTTCCTTCTTTACTGTATTTCAGGCCAAATAGAGTGATAGACTGTGTAAAGTTTCCTGTATGTACCCAGTGCCTTTTGCAAGTTCAGAGGAATGGATGATTCACTAGAAACTGTAGCCACCACCCCGTGCAAAGTGCAGGTTTAATTCCATGGCACAGAGTTTCCCACTCCATTAGCATTTGCTGCTTTGCAGAATCACTGCCAGTGTGCATTTATCCTTCTCTTAAACTGAATGTGCCCATCAACAGCAGCAGAGATCACAGGCGCGGCCTTTCCTGCTCACAATGAAACATGCAGTGTGAAGTGAGACAGGAAGGAAGAGAAAGAATGAAGGCATTAACATTTTTGATCAGGAGGCTGTTGTTCCCCCTGCTCACCACGCTAGGCAAATAGACAAGTGGCCACCCCTGGCACTGCCACACAACTTGATGTGCCATCACAGCTGGCATGTTGCCAGAGCATGTTCTATTTTTGTGGCAACATGAGGGATGTCTACATAGTTTGTTTTATGTACGTATATTAAACTATTAAACTTTTTTTGTCTTTAGCTTTGAATGTAAATATACAAATTCTGCATCTTTCTTTGGCATGATTGTGGAGCTTCTGGTCATGCAACAGTAGAGTCCCAGAGTCCCTGTGCAGGCCACTGACAGAGCTAATTCACACATATCTCACCATATTACAAGAAGGATCTTGGGTTTTGCTGGGTGTGTGGGTGAGGCATATATTCTCTCTGGGTGGCATGTTTTCAGTCACGTGTTTATTCTCAAAATGACACATTTTCTCTTCCGTAGTGCTGCAGATGTGACGCAAAGTATAGACAGTTATACGAGCTGTGAGAGAACATCTTTCCTATCACCCCGCAGACAGGATGTGGAGGCGGAGGAGGTGGTTTCACTTTGACTGATTTATCTCTTCCGTTACACCTTTGGATGATCAACTCCTGCACCCAAGCCAGGTGAAATTCTGTATGCAGAATAAACTGAGGTATTTATCGAGGCACAGAAATCTCAACTATTAGTTATTGTGAATTCATTGTCTCAGGAAAAGTGCAGTACAGTGTATGAGAGATAGAAGATGAGGATGAGGGGGTGGGAGGTGTTACCCAGCACTGAGTGGTGCACCCGTGCTAGACATGCTCAAAGTCTAAAGTGTAGGAGGCTCTGCAGGATAGAAACGGGTCTATGCTCCACTGAGGTGTGTGGCCATCACTGACTTTGAGACTCAGTGGAATTAATCCACGCGGGCCTTATCACACAGAGACCTGTGTGTGCACGTTCTTTCCTCCATGCCAGGCCCCAGACAGCAGGCTGAAGGGCCGTGTGATGCCACCCACTCTCCAATGCAGTGCATGGCAGGGCTGGCGCTAGATCCTGCAGAGCGTGTGGGATGAGCTCAGATATTGGAGGCTGGCACTGGTTTAGAACAAGACGGGGGTGGGGGGTGGGGAGGGTCTGGCAGTAACACTCACTGCAGCAGAGACACCAAAGGCAGCAATGCTGCTTAGAAACACAACAGCACTGTAAGTATTGTTAGGCAGACTGACTTGCAATCTAATTGATGAGAATACTGCATGTGCAGAGCATCTAACTATTAAATTAACTATTACATTTATTTACCCATGCATATGTGTAATTGTCCCACATTTTACTTTTACTGTCTTAATGTGACTTACCATAAAAATCAATATTTAAGAACTATTGTGTTAAGGCCGCTAATGGGTTTTAATTTTGAGAGGAAGTGTGCAGACACATCTGAAAGGGAAACAAAAGGCAGTTCAGATTTACTGTATCCCCAGTGTTTCTTATAAATGAGTTGAGTGAATTTGACAACATAGAGACTGTGCTGTTTGAGAGGATGCCAAACCACTGCTCTATGCCTGATAGAGCTCTTTGTTGTCCTGAAAAGCAAAAGGAGGTCCCTCTTGCAAATTCAAAGGATATTCTGAGAAAAGGGGATCCAAGAAAGAAGACAATGCACTGTATCTTATTCAGTATTTGTCATGGAAGACACTGGATACAAGAGCTCACAATACATTGCTGTGAAAATAGAGGCCATTGTGAGACTAACATTCAACAGCACGAGGGGATGTAATTCATCTTCACAAGTCATTCCATTATTATTAGCAGCCGCAATCCGAAACCGTGAGCTGAATCATGGGACAGCAACTGAAGAAGTAACCCAGAGTACTGTCTCTATCAGCCCAGTCACAAGACTGTATGCAATTCATCCCACACATGACAGGCTGCTACCCACAGAGCAACCTTCTCATCACTCCACCAACTCGGCCTGCTGCGACTGTGTGGACTGCAAACATTTGAAAAAGCAAAGGCTAATTTTATCTCAGTCCTGCTAAGTTGTTTATTGGAAAAAATGAAAAACCTGAGAGACACATTCTTTTTAAGAGCTTAAGAGTGTATTTGTTTGTTATAACGAGAAAAATGTTCACGCTATAGTGTTACTCTGTCTACACTTTGTTTACTGTGTCAGGCCATTGTTTCTCTTCTCACTTTTTTAAATCTGTAAGATCTTTATGGTCTAACAAGACCTTAAAGTCTACAGTCAGGCTAGTGGATCTATAAAGCCGTGCACTGTTGCTTTGAGCTCAGTGCTAACATCAAGATGATAATGTGCTATATTAAGCTAACTTAAGGCGTATAGTTTAAGACCATTTTACCTTTTAGCAAGCAAAAAGAGTCAAACGACGCCACAGAGTTGCATTATCATAGGATCAAGCTGTTTTGGAGCTTGAGTCATATTACTGAATATGAAGTATTTTGGTCTCCACTGCATCGGTTTTGATCGTTATTTCAAAACGATTTCTTCTGATGTTGTTGGGCTGTCTTGGTTGACACGCCTCTGCAACGTCGCATGGCGGTCAGGGACAGTGCCTCTGGACTGGCAGACCGGAGTGGTGGTCCCTCTTTTTAAGAAGGGGGACCGGAGGGTGTGTTCCAACTATAAGGGGGATCACACTCCTCAGCCTCCCCGGGAAAGTCTATGCCAGGGTACTGGAGAGGAGAATTCGATCGATAGTCGAACCTCGGATTCAGGAGGAACAATGCGGTTTTCGTCCTGGCCGTGGAACACTGGACCAGCTCTATACCCTCTTCAGGGTGGCGGAGGGTTCATGGGAGTTTGCCCAACCAGTCCACATGTGTTTCGTGGATCTGGAGAAGGCATTCGACCGTGTCCCTCGCAGCGCCCTGTGGGGGGTGCTCCGGGAGTACGGGGTCC
>NW_018128098.1:962326-998323 GCF_001952655.1 Monopterus albus
GGAGGTGTTCCGGGCATGTCCCACTGGGAGGAGGCCCCGGGGAAGACCCAGGACACGCTGGAGGGACTATGTCTCTCGGCTGGCCTGGGAATGCCTCTGCATTTTCCCGGAGGAGCTGGAGGAAGTGTCTGGAGAGAGGGAAGTCTGGGCATCTTTGCTTAGACTGCTGCCCCCGCGACCCGGTCCCGGATAAGCGGAGGAAAATGGATGGATGGATGGATTTCTTCTGATGATTTAGTATCACACATCCATAACATTGGGGGACTTGCTAGAGACAAATCAGTGCAACAGAGGCAGAAATATCACAACTTTTTGGCCATTTAATGCAACTTATTTGACCTTCACTGTGCCATACCTCAGTTTAGAACACATTTTCTGTCACATAGTTGAAATCTCAACAAGATACCCCTGATGATGACTTAAGTGTTTGACTCAAACTTGGCAAATCCTGTCCAGATATTCATTACATACAGCACATGACTGTTGTCACAGGTTCAGTACTACCCATTACAAGTAAAGTGGCCTTCATGTCCAAAATCGGTGGAGTCTCTCTCTCATGCAAGTCTCCCAGCATTATAGAAAATGTGGTATTAATGTGCTGGTCTACCCTGAGTTTGTTGTGTAAAACATCACAGCTATACTTGGATGATTCATGCAAAAAGACAGCAAAGAGGATCACTGCAGACCCCTCACACCCAGATCACAATCTGTTCAAACTCCTCCCCTCTGGATGGCGTTACAGGTCACTGTGCACCAAGACAACCAGGCACAAGGACAGTTTCTTCCCCCAGGCCATCACTCTGATGAACACTTGACCCATGACAGTATGACTGGACAATAACCCTCAGTGCAATACCTGTAAATATACATTGTACAGATTATACAGATCCGTACAAGTTATTTTTAACTACTGTATTTTTATTCCTATTTATCTCATTTCAATGAACATTCCTTTGTCTGTCTTTACTCCCTGTTTATACTGCTTATTTTGCATTGTTTGCACTGTTTGTTGCTTGTTATACTGCTTATTTTGTTATATTACACAGCCTTATGCTGGTTTACTGTTTACTTGCCCCTTGCATGGAGATATGTACATAGACATTGAGAGCCGATGTACCAGAGTCAAATTCCTTGTGTGTCGACACACCTGGCCAATAAAGCTGATTCTGATTCAAAAAAGTAATGTAGTGCATTTAGAGCTCCCTGAATTCTCAGAGCGCAGTACTGACAAAAACAAATATTCTCAGCCTAAGTAATCCATGCTCTCTAGGTTTCTCATAATGTAGCAAAACAAAAATGACACAGACACGCCATGTTTGTAACAATAAACTATTTTTTTATATTTACATCTGTACCTAATGTGCAAGTTAATAATTTAAAGTAGTGTAAAACTCTGAAAGGAATACAAAATCATATCTTACAGTCCTAATATGGTAAGAGTTCATGAACTGGTCACATAGAAACAAAGAGGAGCAACACTGCAGTGTGTACAGGAGAGAGACAGAAGCGAACCGAGGGAGCAGTGGACATCCTTGGCCAGGACACACTTGCTTAAGGACAGCACGGTACATTATCCAAGCATCACCAGAACAAACAGCAACACAAACACTGCATTATTACAGTAGTCATGTCAAATGAAAGCACTTGGAGGCCTGGGGTTTTACAAACCCACTGATTGGTTAAAGCACTGATGATCAGAAAGGCTTGAGGTGCTCTTAGCAGCAGGTGCTTCTTTTAACGGCCTCTAGATATGGAAGAAGGACAGACAACCTCACACTGGACCGGTGACACATCTATACTGCAGGTCACCACATAATAGCATGATTGCACATTGTGTTGTGTGTGTAGGGGAGATGAGACATGTAATCACACTTCAGACAAATATGCATCAGCCTGCTCTCACTACCCTACCCACAATTCTTCTCATCTACCACATTTACCGAATAGAGTAGTTAAGAGGCAACTCAGAGAAACACACCATAAACACTGCATATTTGAGAAGCAAGTCATCCTATGCACATTGCTCAAAATTGTTATGAAAATTTGAATTGTGATTTTTTTTAAGGAAGCCAGTTCGGCAGTGCTTGTGGTCTTTCGGAGGTTGACTGTGGGCAAAAATGTGAAATGATATCCGGGACGATCTTTTTAGTTCAATTCTGATACAGGAATCCTTTGCTCCCTAGTAAGAGCAAAGGTACGCTTAGCAAATTGGGTAATTTTATATTTCATCCTAATCCAACATTATTCTCTATACTGCTTAGACGTTTTAATTTCCTGTAGCTCAAATTTGTTTACAAAAGCACTGAGACAATCCTTTACAATTTACAAGACACAGTTAACCTACAGTAGCTATATTATTGGTGCATAGACAGAAGTGAGAAAGGGTGTAGCAAAAATCACCAATTTATTGCTTTAAAGTCTAATATTAATCTCCCATTAAATTTACTTTGATTGCAAAACAACTACAAATTTTTCACAGAGATTTTGAAGAATCAAGCAGAGGTATTGCATTCAAACCGATTAAAAGAGCTAAAATGTTCCCTCCTAATGAGATGCAAATCTTTTGCACTTTGAAAAATAAAGAACTTTCCCTCACATACAGAAAGTTACATCACACAGAGATGACTTTTACTCTAAAACAAGTAAAAGACTAAATTCAGTGACAGAAAGAAAACAAAAGCACAATATCTGGCCAAAGCTGCTCACCGTTTCAAGTTCTGCTTCCCCCATCATAAAGTAAGAATCTTTACTAACAAGGGAAGGGTGACAGGAATACAAGAGCATTCTTCAACAAAATAGGAAAAGGTTTGCCATCGTGTTATTCTAAATGCAGAGTGCAGATGGTGTTGTTCCCTCAAGTCTCTAACGGCCTTGCTGACAAGTGGCTGAGGTGGTTGTGATGGCTATGCAGGCCTCTGCACTTTGCTCTCCCTGCGTTTCAGCTCCTCTCTGTAGCAGTAGGAGCAGTAGTTGTCTGTCTCTGGCCTGCCATAGAAGGAGCAATTCTCTCTCTTGCAGCGGCGCTGCTGAAAGCAGTACAAAGGGCTTACAGACCTCCGCCCTTTGGTTTTGTCTTGGTTGAGCCAGGTGTGAGATGAGTTGTCCTCATCAGCAAACTCAAGGCAGTCCTGAATGTCTCCCGCATCAAATCCATTGGTGTAGGTGTGGGACTTGTGTTCACCGGGCATGTTGTAGGACAGTGCCTCCAAGGTGTTAACAGTGCGGACCCCTGACAGGCGAGCAGGGCTATAACTCTGGGAAGAGAGTGTGCGGTTCTGCTGGGGGTAGGTGGCGCATGTCTTTAGGGTGCCCACCACAGGCTTATAGGGGTCATCTTGGAAGATGGAGGACTGCCTGTTGACATCTTGTAAGTGAATCACACTGTGCCTCTGGATGGGTGGTGTATGGCTGTAGTGGGCAGACACAGGAACGGGCCCAGGTCTCTTAGCACCAATACTGGGGGAGGAGTAAGGCGCAGGGGCTGGCACTGGTTGAGAAACATGGTGGGAGGCTGTAGGTGGGGTGAGAGGTGGGACTGGGACAAAAGCGGCTGCAGGAGTGGGGCTGTTCCTGCCCTGCATCTTGAGAGCCAGCGGGGGCTGTGAGCTGTGGTTGTAGGTGTGGGTGTGGTGGGGCAGGACGGGAGAGCAGCTCTCTGGAGGCGAGCTGTCCGATCTCTCCCTCTGGAAGACAGTCTCATGCTCAGGCTTCTTCACGGGAACCTCACTGGTGACAACAGGCTTCTTCTCAGCCTCCTTCCTCTTCTGCTCCTGCTCCTGGCTGAAGCGCTCCTGAGCATTGGTCAGGTAGTAGCTGATCATCTCCTCATGGAATTGGTGTCGATGGCTGGTGAGCAGGAGGCCTGCAAAAATGAACTTGCGCTCTCCCTGCATGGCAGCCCGCAGGATATTGAGGCTGAGCTTGACATCGGTGCTATATTTCCAGTTTTCCAGGGTCTTGTCCCCTGAGACTTTCCCTGCACTATCCTGTCTTTCGGTGGGGGAGGAGCTGAAAGGTCTGTCTCTGTCTGTAGGTGAGGGACTAGTGGCCTTCTCAGAGGAGGTGGAGCTGGCTGACTGACCTGACTCCTCCTTACTTCCCTTGGATGTCTTAGACTCCTTTTTCTTTGCTTTTTCCCCTCCATTCTCCCCACTGCGACCTGAGCCAGAGTTAGATTTATTCATTTTGCCATGCACGAGGCCACCCAGACCTCCCATGTTCTTCTTCAGTTTGATTCCCAGGGTTTTGCTGAAGCTACCTAGTTTGTTGGCTACAGAATCAGCCCGGCTCTTGTCTTTGTCCTTGCGCTGCTTGTCTTTGTCCTTCTCCTTGATGGGCTTACCGGTGTTGACGTTAGAGTTGCTGCCAACAGACTCACGGTCAGAGTCCATGGACTCAGCTAGAGACTGGACATCCTCACCTGCAGAGGCTGTGGGAGACTCAGGCTGAGCCAGGGGAGCCTGCACAGAGAGACACAAACACGTGAAGAAAACAGAATATAGCAGAAGCATCAATTTCTCCGAGACAACTTCATAACATTTTGATTAAAGGAATAATTCAACAATAATTTCTAGTTTACTAAAGGAGAGAGATTCCCCAATGATTTCCAGACACATTCACATAAATAAATAAGAAATTAATTGCCTGTATTTTTAACCTAATCATATGCACATCACAGCCTGTAAATTACTACATTCTGACAGTAAATAAAACTGACTGATTGGACTTTGTGGTTTCAGGAACATCTGCAATCAAGTAATTTCTCCAGGGTTGAATTAACCATGACAACCAAGAAACACATGCAAGAAAAGGTTACCCTTGCTTCAGATGGAATTCGGATCCATGTTACATTCATGTAGTTGTGCAGCAGGTTGAGTTTGGCCTCCAGAGACAAGATGAGACTGCAGGGGAACATGTACCCATGATTAACAACAAGCACTGGTATAAGAGAGCTGACTTTGGACAAATGTTTTTACCAAAACTTTGCTGCCTATACAGTGAGAATAAGGGTCTAGTATCATATTTTAGAATTTACTGTAATTAAATAAAATATTTAAAAAACTCTTTGAACCATTCTGGAGAAATTAAAAAGCATGAAACTTGCTGCATTTCACCGGTGACTTTGAGTAGAACCCTCACGTAAACAATGCCTGCTATGCATTAAGGGTAATATAAAGAGGTGCTATGAGGAAGTGGTTAGAGCATCACTTCTCTGTATTTCCACAGGATAAGCTAACTCCCTGACTGGCAAGAATGTGAAACCTTAAACTCTTGGTTAAACCCAGAAAGGGTGTTTCTGCTTTACTGAGGTCATTTCTTAGAACCCCTATGGATGACTGATGTGACTTACAATTAGTTTTCTCTCTGTGCTCATCTTTTTGAGACCAGAGCCCATGATCAGAGTTAAATCCCCCACGTACAGCCTTATGATAGACTAAGAGAACTGCCTTGGCCTGAGGTTTTTACTCTGCTCTCCATGTGGCTTCTTTCTTAGTCCAGGGGCTCTCTGTGCTTTGTTTACAGGCATCGACACCCTGTGATATACCATAGAGGACTTACTTGGCTAGCTTGGTATTATCATTGTCGTCCCTCCCCCATTCCCAGTCCCTGCCAGGGTCCACAGCAAAATGAAGTGCCAGCAGCTTGTGCTCCGAGTCAGTCAGAGGGATAACAGCTGGAAGAGATGAGATTATCAGAAGGTTAGTTTGGTCTAGCTTTACCACCAGAGACTACATTGCATGCCATCCGTTCTCTTACAAGGCCATCGTGGTGTCAGAGCTAAAGTGACACCATAATGACACACTAGAAGAAAGTCACATTAATTATCCCCAATGCCTGTCAGCGTGGGGTAGAATATACTGGGGGTGTATTCTATCTGCCATCCACTTTTTAGGCAGAGAAGTGACCGTGACCAGTGAGTGGCATTCATACTGACTCATCCAGACACAGAAGGGCTTCAGTCAGCTGCAGCTCTTATAACACAAACCGGTCCCTGGTTCTCTGAGCTATGGGTCTGTCTAGTCTAGTCTATTAATTGTTTTATATAAAATGGACCATTTGGTGAGACTGTTTTGAAAAGTACTTTGTTCAAGGTTAAGAACAAACTTTTAATCCTTATTTTCATGATCAGCTACTTTAACACTACAATCAACAGAGTAATTACTGAGACCCGAAACAACAATATTGCAACAACAAAATCCAAACGGAGCAGGCAACACAAGCGTTTAGATGATACGACTGGTTGCACACAACAGTTTATCCCAATTATCAAAGCCACTTTATTTTAAGTGAGTACACTTAAAATGTTGGTAACAAACCCTGAATGTACAGGAAAACTGTGCATGGACAATTATGAGAAATATGTTATGTCAAAGTTAAACTATAGCTTGTAAATTGTGATGAATGTTTACAGCTTTTTATTCATCTTTGTTTTTAATTCCAAGGACATTTAGCTAACCTGGCGTTCCCTTTAAAAGCTTGTCTTTGTACATTTAAATTTGTAAATATGGTGTAACCACTAGGAAGGATGGCCAAACATATATAAATAGGACCCAGGTTGTGATAAAATGGAACTTTATCTTACATAACAATAAGGGAAATTATATTTTATATTTGGCATGATAACATGAGTCAAGTAGTTGTACAACGGATCAGGGTGTACATGATGACTGGGTTTAGTAATGGTGCAATCAGACACAGAGGTACAGGATAAGAGCAGGAGTGCTGAAATCACTTCATTCATCCTCCACTGATATGATCTGCTCCTTATAAGCAGGAGGAGGTTTTCGACAATAATCACTGGACACAGAACATAAAACAGACACCCACCTGGGTTTCCTCTCGTGGGAGGTGTGTATACAGTGTGTGCGCTCAGTGTGGATGTGTACGTGTTTGTGTGTGAGTGCATGGCTGCCTTTCACAACAAGTGTAGGGAGGACTAGCTAGAAGCCACTGGCCCACATGACAGCTCTCCTCAGGCTACCTAGTGTGGGGGCTGCTGTCCACATGATAGCAGAGAGATGCAGGCTGCCTTCCCTGTCAGCCCCAGATGGAAGATACAGTCTCCTCCCTGCCTCATCAATTCTTCCACTGCCAAATGGCTGCTCTGCTCTGCAGGCTTCACAGACACCAGTAGCAAATGCCCCTTCTGTGTCTCAGGTGAAACTGTAGGTCAAATCCTGCTTCTCCCTTGGTGTCTGTTTTTGAGTGCCTCTGCCTTGGTGCAAGACACATGATGAAGCAGGCGAGGTATCATCCTGGCAGCACATGCATTGTGATGATACCTTAAAGTCTTGAAATAGAATTGGCACAGCCCCACCCACACTAGCACATTTAACACTGATAACATGATCATTTATTTGTATTTGACAGCATTAGTCACTAAGCAAACAAATTCCATCAGCTGAGGAAAAATATCACTAACAGCAGTGCTGACAAACTAGGCCTGTCCAGAAATCTGTCCTAAAACTACAGGTAGATGTTATACCATCTATCTAATAAAAGGCCAGATTAAAGTCAAACAGTCATGAGAGCACTGGCATGGCAGCACTGAAAACTGGGAGCAAAAACCCCCCCAAACAAACAGATGTTTTCTCTTAGAGGTCATAATCACAAACACACACACACACAGACAGAAGACAGTGAACCAGCTCCCACTCAGGTCATGCAGCAGGCAGCGGAGGTCTGTGAGTGGCGTCCTGGCTCCCACACCGCAGCTGCCCTCCTTTCTCCCCATTCAAAAGTGCTGTGTGCACTGTTGTTCCCACTTGGGCCCAGTCCAGATTCAGAGATTCAACACTGCCAATTGAGCTCTGAGGGACTAAAGTGTGCCGTAATGTATTTACTATCCCTGCTGGCAGCCTTGTTTTGTTGTCCTTGAATGACCGATTCCCATAGCTTATGCATGATGACATCATAGTCCTCCGTGGTATGTGTTGTCGTGGTGGTGCTGCTGCTGCTGTGTACTCAGCATATAGCTGCTAACCTGCCTCACCTTGCTCAGTTTGCATCTATGATTTATGAAGAGAGAAGGGGGAGGAAACCTTGATGTAATGTGAGGAAACAGCTGATGGAAATGAGGTAGATACCGCTTAAAGCTTTTATTCATATGATTTGACTGGACATTATAATCTTACTCTATCTTTTTAGTTTGTGCAAAATGGTTGACTCAAGTATATCAAATCTTGTGTGGTGAGAACAGAATGAGAGTGGGTTCTCCCTCCTCTTTTAATCCATTCTGAGGACAAAGTCACCCATTACAGGCTTAGATTCACAGCAGGAACACTGAGCCAATGATTTCTTCTGCTTTGTGATTCAAGAACAATTTGTACTATCTGGAAAATGCACAAATTTGAATTCCTGACTTTGGTCACTGCACAGCTGCAGATTTAAAGAGCCCAGTTGACCAGAGTAAACAGCAGTCATGCATATAAACAAGCCGACAAGCTTTTCTGCCCCAGTCTTTAACAGCGGAACCACTGTGGTAACACTTAAATATATGCATAAATCCACAACAAATAAGGTTTTAATTCTGGTTGCCATATTGATTTAATTATGCCGACTACATACAGACATTGAATTACAAATAATTACGCCGACTACATGTTGAATCGCACACTGAGTGTCTTTGATAGACAAAGAGGTGAAACCTGGTCAGAGGTGGAGGGTCACACTGCACTGTGTGTAGGTGGTCTTTGTGTAAAAGACAGCCATTTACTTCATTCAAAAGGGTGTTAGAGGGTTGATGAAGGGATGCCAAAGAAAACTTGGAAGTGTTTTGGTATCGGGACTAGGGCTTGAAATAGCTCTAGCTCCAGTTTTCCAGAGGGCCAGTTCCACTCACACATCTTTCAACCACAGGAGCACAAACAAGCTGATAAAAGACACCGCCAGAGGCGTCTACTGACGAGCTAGTCATTATCACACAGCAGGTGAGCAGCAGTGGGCTGATAAAAAAAATATAATATACCCATGTGCACAGGACTCAGGGTTCACCTGACTGCCTTACCCAGGAAAACCAACTGACAGCTATTTAGGGATGCGAAAAAATAAAAAAATAAAAGAAAGTTTTGATCCTTAGCAATAACCTCTAACTTCAGCCACCCCTGCCTTGTTGTTCTTTTCACCATCCACCATCAATATAGCCCCAGCAGCCAAACAAGCAGGACATAAAAGGGGCAGTAACGTGATGTGTCAGTGCGATTTAGGATCCCTGAGTGGGAGGGACTATGCTATAATCTTCCATACAGAGGAGCTAAAGAAAGAGCCAGTATTCTAACCCAGCCTCTGGCACCTGAACACACACAGTACCAACAGCCCCTTGGTTGCTCTTTGCTGTGCTGAGGGAAACTGAGAGCAACCATCTACCTGAGACGTCCACACAGTAGCCTGACTGTCAAGAGAAAGGGTTGGTTTGTTGGGGCCCCTGCAGACCGGGACCCTGCCCATGTGTGATGAGGGCTTAGAGGCCTGCTGGGGCTCCTCTCCTCTAATTAGTACAGGTCAACCTGTCTGTCTGGCATCTGTTCAGAGATACAAGCCATCATGGTAACATTATACTTGTCTTGTAATTCAGTAATGATAAAAACGTTCATCCAGCTCCAATTATGTCAACCAAAAATAGACAACTAGACCTCTTCCATACATAAAATGCAGAAAAGCATAACCAGTGCATTCAGGTTTGTCATTACTGTGCAGTACAATTAATCACATGACACATAAATGCACCAAGCTAAGCACAAAAGTGTTTTCATAACATCCTGGAGAAAGACTGCAGACAAAACATATGCTGATCCTATCTGAGGACGCAGTGTACCAGTGTAGTCATGCAACTACACTGGGTTCTTTGGACATATGCACCATCTGGTGGACGAAAAGAAAACCCCTCAGCTGCACTACAACACCCAAATACAAGTAGGGGCACTGAATATTTCCGTGCTGTGAAGGAGGGTGGCTTTGATGTGCTGCTAGTATTAAAGGGAATGACTACAGGGCAGAAATGGCAGGTTAGTAATCATGTCTGTCTGCTATTCAGTGGTCGTACCCTGACTTAATAACTAGGTTGGTGTTTATAGGCTGAGAACAGGACTTTACGTACACAGGAAAACACAAAGGAGAGTGAAGGGGAAGGAGGAAGACAGCTTGCATAAGTGTATCTGTATTTGAGGGTAGGAAAAACAGGCCGAGAGACGGACTTGGCCGTTTGCCCACACAAATGACAAGTGAGTTCCACACACTGAGTCAGATACAGAAGAGTGCCGTGACTACCTAAGACTGGTTGTCAAGGAGATCTACTCTATTTATCAACTGAAGGAACTTCATGTGAGGATTGCTCTGACCTCGAGAGAATAAGCAGTGCATCCGGAGCGGGAACACTGGCATCTGAACGGGCAAAACAAGACCAAAACAAGAGTCACTCAACACAACAGAAAATCAACCCTCTGTTGCCACAATGTAGCACAATCAATATGCTCAGGATAGCACCATACCGCACATTCCTGGGAAAGAAGCAAATGCAAAAGCAGCATACCTATCCTGCTGTGGCAAACTAAATTCAAGCAACGGTGACTTCTAAAAAAGAATTGTAGACACAACACTGTACGACAACATCCAGGCTTAAATGATTTGGTCAGTGCTCAGCAAGTCAGGAGTCTGCTGACCAGTCTCCCTCCATGTTGGCCGCTCCCTCATTCCTACTGCCAGCTGGCCTGTTTTAAAAATTGATCACAGGTAAATAGACTGCCGTCTCATACATTATTCACATGTAGTAGGACAGGAAGACTACACGCCCTTGTTCTCGCAGTCTAAGTTAAAAGCAAAGACTGCTTAACCATGGCAAGATCCAGCAGGTGAAACACTTTTTCAAGGAGGTCAAGAAAAGGCTTCCATCCCAGATTTCAACCTTTATGTACCACCGTGTTTTTCTGTCAGGATTTTGAGTATCTAAGTGATTTTGTGATGTATGGCTGCTTACCTTGCTCTCGCTGCTGGTCTCTCTGCTCCATTGACACCAGTGCGGAGAAATGAGCCTGATCATAGGCCAGGACCAGAGGGGAGCAGTGACAGCGGCTTGGAGGCACCTCCAGGGGCAGATAGAGCCCTCCAAATGGGATGGGAGCAAAGGCTGGAATTCAGTTAGGACACAGTTTATAGTGTCAGTTGACTGCTTGCCCTACTGCATTGCTGACAGTAGTGGCAGGATGCAGCTAACATACCTTCTCCTCCTGAGTCTCTGAGCATTGTGTCAGCCACCACTACAATGGGCCTCCGTAATACATGGGCCAGTACAAACACATGGAACTCCTCCAGACTCTCATACACTGGATCCTCAGAGTTATCCACCCTGAAAAAAACATTAAAAAATAACACACCTCACGCTGTGGGATCACGGGATACCATGACAACTTCCTGAACTGGTACTGACAGATATGAAAACAGCTGTAACCAAAATAGTGAACATATGTGCCTGTGTAATCTCATCTGACCCAATAGAATCTATTTTGCCCTCTGTCTACATTTAACAGACAGGGCGACAATGTACAATGATCCATCTGTCCATGAATGAAAGAGAGTGGGAGAGAGAGAGCTCTCAGGCATGCAACCTCCAGGGAACCAGGCGATGTGCAACAATTAAGTTGTCAGCCACACAAACAGCCAAGCTGCCAGATTCACTCTAATAAAGAGCCTCTTAATATGTGAATCCCACTCATCCTATTTAGGGTCTCATCTCACACTAGGACCATCAAACATCCCTAACCTGATTATTGTATTACCGTCAAACTCAGTGAGAGGTTAAAACTACCAGACTAAATGAGTAAATTATGCTCTTTAATTGGGTACTTTCAGTGGCAGAGGGCTTCATGCTGGACGAGTCAACGACAGGAAAACGGTGAATTCATGTAAAGACACTGTGATGTGGAAACAACATTGTTTGTTAAAAGGTTTGCACGTTTAACTCAATTTGTAAGTGCAGACTCCAGAACCTGCTTAAACTCCATCTCATATAATTAAATGACGTGTCAATCTAGGGCAGGAGTGTTACGAAGTATTTTTTGTTCTGCTAGCTATATGTTTTTCTCCAACAACGGCTGCTATACCTAACAAGTACATGAGAAAGTGCAAATATTTATTTCAGTGAAAATGGAAACAGAGAAAACCACAAGGTTTCTGTGCGTAAGAGGAGGAAACCACATTTAGTTTCCAACCTGCCTCTGTAGCCTGAGAGCAACCCATTCTTACACTTGTTTAGGCAACCGGAGGTGGGAGGGTTTTATCACATCACCTACAGCAGCTGAAAGTAACCCACAGCTCAGGGGAGACTGTTACACAAGAAATAAACAATACTGATGGCAGCCAGTGGATGGCGAAGTGAGCTTCAACAATGTTGTTAAATCAACGAAGCAGTCTGAAAGAGCAACAGTCCGAACGGGAACAATGAGTTTCCCTGACAAACCCAGCTTAGTGAGAAGGTCATTTTTAGACTGTGTATCACTGCACAAGGCATTGATGCACAACAGGACCACTGTAATGTATGATGTGGGATGAAAGCTGCACAACTCGCACTGTTTTCCATTTTACACAAAAAAGGAGTTTAATATGTGTTGTGTCTTGGGAATCTAGAGGGTGTATATATGCAGACTGCAGGGTATGTGAATTGAACAGTGTACCCTCCAGTGGTGTTTCCGTTTTTGCTGAGGTGAGTGCGAGGCTCACTGGACGCCAACTTCAGCAGCTCGTTCCACTCTCTCTCCCACTCCTCCTCAGTGTACACCAGCCCTGACTGCACAAACATATACATAAAAATGGAAACTCTGATAAGCACGGTGCTGGTGCTCACCCACACAATCTCTATTACTATTCATTTTCACTATTCCCATTTGCAAGCTTATCTCCTGAAGCTCTATGCATTAAACACATGTGGGCCTTTTTGGTCAGGTTTATGCTGCTAATTGATCATTAGACTGAAGAGATAAGAAATATTACTTATAAAAAAAAGGTCCCTGCTCAGACCCAAATCAGGACGCCGGTCTTAGATGGGATGCGTCTTAGATCACTGGGCCACCATGATTCCCCAGGCATTTTTAAAACATGAGCATCCGGACTACTTCTGTGCATGAGCTATCTTTGGAAACACAGTTTTTCTAATAGATCGGCAAATACTTTAATCCACGAGCATCAAGAGAAATGAGAGGAAGTGCAGAGGATTTGACAGTATTAGTAGCACTACTGCTAAAAGCACGCTTGGTATCATAAAAAGGCTATTTTCCTCACAGCAAAAATCCAAATGTGCAGCTCAGCAAGGAAGCAAAAATCACTGTTTAGTAACAGAGGTTACGAGTAGTTCATCCCTTCACTCGCTCATATGAATTTATTAATGTGTCATTAGTCAAAGAAGATGTGATTTAGGAGGTACAGTGTGCTAAGATGGACACTCTCCCAACCTCCTTGTTCTGTTGGGTTTGCTGCCACCTCCACCTCCTCTTCAGAGCGTCTCTCTCTGCTCCGCTCTTCATCATGGTGTACAGGGATTTCCTCAGCATCAGGTCTCTGTCATGGAAGCCCCACATCCCTGACCAGTGCAGACACACAGTGCTGTTACGGCATGTTAATACAACACCGCCATCGCATATAGTTCACAAAAACAAGCAGATGAATTTCTTAACAGCACTAAGCAATGCTGATAAATCATTCGGAAATTAGCTAAGCTCTTTAAATAGCTTTCATCAGTCATCAAAGGGCCTCAGCTTTCTGACTGTCAGTACAGATTTAAGCCTCTGCTGCTCCTGCAGACCTCACACTGGGGAGCCAACCATTTCCTTCAGCACAGACCTGAATATGCTGTCTTACCCTAAACCCTGCAAACTCTGCAGATGACATTTTGCTGCAACGTATTGGTCAGTTATGTCCCTTCCTATCTCCGTTTCTGTCTCCCTCCTCTGGATTCAGCAGCTGTGACGCAGCTACTAGACAACTGTGACACTGACTCGTGCAGTTTCTCCATGCCAAGCTGGATGATTTAAGTTCAAGAAATGATAATAGAAATTATGGTTATACTGTATATTAAATATACTGCAGCGTACACCAGTAGCTCACCTAAAGAAGCAGCATGCAGAAGGCAGTTCCCATCCCCTGTGGTGGCCAGAGGAAGCAGCTTCTTACAGCTGGTGCACATGGTGGACCACCAGTTTAGGCGACCTGCACACACATAAAAAAATATGTGTATGAATTCTGTACAAAACTGACAAACAGAAGGACGTATAAACGCCGTTTTCCGAATTTACTCAAAGTCAAACAAACAAACAAAATGATAACATTTCCATGTCAAATGATTTTACACAGTTCAGTGTCTCATTTGGGATTTTGGGCCCACAGAAACATTGATTTGTAACCCAGCCAATCATCTCCATGAGGACAAGAATATAATCTACAAAACAAACAAATAAAACAACAACAAAAAACAAAACAAACAAACAAACGTATAGACTTAAAAAAGAATTACTTAGACGTTTTCAGATGTACAGGTGAACCTTAATGTTCAACCTAATGTCTCTCAGTACAGGCACTAATAATCTCCGTCGAGAACAACAAGATGAGCCTCGATAGCTAAACTTTGAAGGCAGTGATTAATACAGGTCATATGCCTGCACCCTCTTCCAAATGCCCAGCAGTCCCCCCACCCCCCACCAAAAAAACCCTCTGATTATCGTCCTCATCAGTCTGCTTCAGAGGAGCTCCTGTCTGCATCCCTAAGGAAGAGACGACAAAAGTACAAAGGTAAACAGAGGAGAGGGCCGGAAAGATTTACCCCTTAGTGTAATAGGCTCAAAATTTGGATGTTTTTCCATGTACCACAACAGCTTTACGGTCTCTGTAGTCTCCACACAGGAACGCGTGCTTCACCTGGGAGCTGAATCCACTGGGATCCAGGATGCTTTGAATTTAGCTGCTGTCATATTGCTTCCAGATGATGATGCTACTCTGATCTACTCTGTCTCACTCTCAGACTCGCTCTTTATTTCTCTGTCTACATTACTGACATCATATTAAATTACTGTATATCTTGTAGTACGAACCAGCCTGCTCCAGAGCCATCATGGTGGATTGCTCTATCAGGTCTCTCTCTATGAAGCTCCTGAAATCCTCGCTGTACACACTGAGGTCTGGTAGCTGGAATGTGTAGATGGGCATCTCAAGAGGGAACTGCTCGCTGGTACACTCACTGGCCACCTGCAGCCGTGCCAGGGAGACAATAGCAGAGCTGGCGTGAGAGATCCCACGAGACAGACGCTTCTCTGCGGGGAGAAGAAGAAGGAAGAATTGAATGGATGAGTGAGAAGCAGGTGAAGACAAAACTAAAATGTTGAAGTCACTGATGGTGATAATACTGCATAAAGATGGCCCTGCTACCTTGTGTGTTGTCCTCCTGCTTCTGTGCACACGGCCTGTCGATCTTGCTGACATGGGTGGGAGTGTCACGTGTCTCTGGCTGCTTGTAGTAGCGGCCCTCATTGAAGACCTGCGGCAGGTTGGCAGTGTGGACCTGCCTGAGCTCCTCATAATCATTTAGAGCAGCACTGAGGTCCCAGTTTTTACCTGCAGAACACACACAAAGGTCTGACTGCTCACAGACTTTAAATTCTAATGATAATGGTACTGAGTCTCCACGGCGAATGTTGCTCCTTGTAAGTTTATCATCAGTATAATCATTTTTAATAAATGAGGAAGTTTTTAATTTCTACCCAATGTTGTGTTCTCACTCTTTAAGAAGTTGTTGTTTTCCTGGTGCAAAAGGACACTGCAGCGTACAGGATTTATTTCATGACAGAATAAATTACCCATAGCAGGAGCGAAAAGGAAAACTGGGGTAAAATGTTGCATATAAGCCAGATTTAATTAACTGATAAAAACAATCAAAACAATCTGAGAAATATTTTTGGTTTAATGTCTTTTTATTATTCTAAATAAATATTTGCCAGATCTCTTAAAATGTAAAATACTGAGCTCCATTACAATGGTATACTGTACATAGCCCATGTGGAGCAATGCCAAACAATGATTTGCCTGAAGAAATCATGGAGCATCATAAGGTTGGGCTGGGTGGTGCCACAAAAATGTAGACAGTGAGGGGAGACAGATCCTTTAACAGTGACAGCAATATCCTGATGTGACACACACACACTGGTAACACATGCACACCATGAACACACACAGATGGCTGTCTCCTCTGGGTGCTGTCTTTGTAACAGAAATCCCTTCCAAGTTTAACAGACACAAGTCTTATTATATCTCAGCCTTCTCTCGATGCCACAGGAGCTATCTCCTTAAAAGTCTTTATAAATCATAAACACTGTCAACTGCAAACATTCAGAGGGCCGTGTAACCTGAGCATGTTTGTGAGGCTCAGGGTTCATTAATGAACTCCCCGTGTAAAAGACCTGGAGGACGTTGGCCTCTCTCCTGTCTCCTGACTTCCACACACAGGTGATTCTCAGCAGTACGAGCATGAAACCTAGCACCACTCTTCACGTCAGTAGGTACAAAAATGATGCCACTGTATGGATTTTAGCGGCTTGAGCTGGACAAATCCAGGAATACAACTTCAGATCCAGCCACTCAGCACCTAATGCATGACCTTTAATTATCTCTGCATTAGCCTGCTATTACTGTGGCATGGACATTGTTTCAGCTCCTTTACTTGTAGAGACATTCAGTACATAAACCAGCCTCTAGAGGGAAGCACCACATATGGCGCTGTCATATTCCTCTGTCTCTCTGCTCATCTGACTCCTCACACTATCCTGTCTCAGACCTGAGGTTATCAGAGCAGCTGATTGATGCAGGTCTGGAAAGCTAAGCTAACAGCTGAGGCATAACACAGAAATAGGACATCTAGCCCCATGTCTGTCTTGTCTGAGTGCAGTGTCTTGTTTGGTGTATGTCACACGTATGCCCCTGTGGCTTTGCACCAAAGCGGAATGAGAAAAAGAAATGACTGAGGGGGAGGGAGAGACAGACACCCAACACCTTCATTCTTTTTTCAGACTAAACACTGGCTGCTTTATATACACACAGAGACAAAACGATTTTCAGAACGCATGTAAAATGCAAACACCCTACGAGGATTTCATTCCCTACTGTAAATCTAATTAAAGTATATCTGCTTTTCTTTGCTTAAGTTCGACCAGATTCTGGATTTCACATGCTCTCATCCAGGGCTTAGAGTGCAGAACATTTTAAAACCAAAAAAAACATCACTTTTGAAATCTCTAGATAGCAAAGCCAATTCAACTGACATTCAAACACCTTTCTGTTGTTTTGTGCATTTTTTTCAGGTGGCTATGTATGTGAGCTATACATACACTAGGCTAATCATCTTCTTACTGAGGAGCCAATAGCACTCTGCTCCTCTGTGAGCTCCAGTGGATGGTCACAAAGTTCTCCCAGGGGAGTGCACTCGTAAAACCGTCACACTGGCCTTTAAATCAGCAAGCTGGCTCACTGTTACAGGCCCATCTCTTCTCCTCCCACCCTTTGTTTCCTTTCTTTTCATTTCCTCTCCACCTGCCCCTTCCTCTCCTCTGCTCGCTTGAGTGCAGTTCCAGCACCACAGGGAGCAGCTGATCGAAAAAGAAATTCCCAAATATTGAGTATTTTATAAACCTGTTTAGTTTGTGAGAATGACTTGAAGACATGGCTTTCAATGTCTCAGTAGTCTCTTACCTTCCAGCAGGTCTCTTGCCAGACCTGGTTCTGCCCCTGTGGACCGAACAAAGTCTGACAGGACCGAGTCCATGTCCAGAGTCATGTGATCATGCGTGTGCGCTGCCCAAGGTGCAGCGGTGGCCTTGGTGGACGCCAGCCTTCACGTTCTCATCTGGGGAAAAAAAAAAAAAAACAGCAATGAGAAACACAGCAGGTCTCATACGCAGTTTTACAGCAAATTAATTTGAGGCACACTTTAAAGAAAGAGCCCGTTGCTCACTAACCTCTGTGAGAAAACAGTTACTGGTCTTCCCCTCTCTCCTATTTTAATCCCAGCCGTAGTCTCAGCTGGCTTGTACTGATGTGTAATGCTCCATCGAGCTGAAAGTTCATAGTACTGTGAATAGCGCTCCACTCCCAGTGCTCCTCCCAGCTCTTGCCAACAGTCATAACATAATATTCAGCAGCACAGATGCAATATCAACAGTACAGCTCGAGGTCGTATCCAGGACACACCTGCTCATCTGCAAAGCCTTTGGCCCACCGCTTATGTTAATAACAACATTAACCCTCTTCCTGCTACTGAGTGTCGACCAAGGGTTTCTGGGTATGATCAAATATCTTACACCACACCAGTACTCTGAGTTGAACAGCAAGGAAGGATGACAGGTCACTGTTTGTTGAGTTGGGCAATTCACTGTCTAGTATGATCCTATTTGGTGAGCATGTTTACCTCATACAATAGCACTATAGGGCTCTATTAATGAACAAGCATTGCCTTGTTAGGTCAAAATCAACACTTTCAAGATGAACATGCGTGCACTCCCTCAGTCCATGGAATGAATGAGTCCATGCATAGCTTTCATTCCACCAGAGGCTGTGTGGGTGACAGAAAGACTGATCTCAAAACATTGTCAGTGAAGAAACAAACACCCCCAGGTTTGCAGCTGACACCAGGCCTCTGTGTGCGAACCAGAGGTCTGAAGGCTGCTCAGGTCAGTGACCTCCAGATACTCTGCTTGATCCATCGATTCACTGCTTGGTTGTCGGCACCAGAGAGCAAAAGTATCTCTGTTCAAGACCTAGGGACTTTAGTCTTTATCATATGCATTATTAATGAGCCAAAGCTGCACTTAAGCTGGCCTAGTTACTGTCAGCTATTTGCATTGTGTTGCATGTGCATTACTGTACTGAGAGAATTTAAGTACATGCTAATTACAGGAACCACAGGGTGGTCTGCTGGAGCAGGTGACCAAAAATACATCTATGAGGTAAAGGGTTTTGTTAAGTACCAAAAGGCATTTTGTAGGATTTTACAGGATATTTAAAAGCCTTGAAAGTCAGTCTCTCCTACTCTGACGATCAAAGAGACAACATACGTACATGTATGTGCACATAACTGCACTATCTAGGGGTGGACGTTTAACTTAATACAGAATAATAGGCTGCCCATTACATCAGATTCACAATATTGCTTTGCAGGGCAAAAATCCTTGAGCCTAGTGGTGTGGAGCGAGACACAGAAACAGCTGAATCTTATGCAATAAGTCATGACTTCATGCTTTCCTTTAAGGACAGCCTTGTTGAGATTACTGTCTCTGTGGGAGGTACTTATGACTCAGAAACACCCTACTGCGTGTTTTTCTACCTGACATAAAACCATGTGGGCCAGAAGAAGCTGTGACTGTCCAGCTTCCTGTTCATCAAAATGACAATTAGCATATTAGTCGCACATAATGTACCAGCCTTCTGAAAATATGAAAGTGCTACAACACAGTGACAGTGACTGACAGCAGTAGAAAAATATACTTTTAAAATTAGGCTGCTATTTGTCTATATTAATCTCTTAAAACAGTTGGGCACTAGTTTTCCACAAGCACTACTCAAACAGGAGAAAACAGTGCATTTACAGCATTAGGGGCCATTTTCTGCAGGCTGTTACTCATTTGATGTGCATGTGAATATTTATGGCAACAGGAGTAGTGGTGGAATGTAACTAAGGGTGATTACTTAACTCCTGTGCATATTTTATATTAATACCTTTGACTGACTACATTTCAGAGGGAAATACTGTATATTATCTGACAACTTAAGCTATGTGATACTTTCCTGATTAAGATTTCAATTACAAAACATGCAGCACATTCAATAGTGCATCAAATTAAACTACCCAGAAGTATAAAATGTAATACTCATTAGCTACAGCTTAAAAAAAACAGTAAAATGCCACTTCTGCATTAATGCATCAGTATCAACAATCTAATAATTCAATATGACAACAAATACAACAAAAAACATTTCACAGCCAATACTTCTGATTTTCTTTTACCGTAAATTATATTACATTTCAAATGTAAGACTTTTACTTGTAATAAAGAATGTTTGCACTATTGTACTGCAACTTCTGCTTAAGCAAAATATCTGAATACGGAGTGTGGGTGGCACTTCATTTCATATGAAATAAACTCCATTGCTCATGTACATCGTAATGAAGAAGCAGAAGTGGTGATTTATGTGTTTTTAATATTTTCCGGACAACAATCAAAGATCGTGTCAGAGCTTAAATCAGGCTTTGACAGCGTACAGTGGATGACTGCAGTTCAACGTTTTCTCCAGCTTACTGTCTGTATTTTTGCTGAGGGTTGGTGAGAAGCCATCTGACGACCACAGGACCGACCGGACCAGAAGCAGCTCTAGTCCATGGCTTCAGAGACAGCGGAGGAGTGGAAGACACTGGGGACACAGAGAACCCTGAAACACACACAGAATTACTTAAAGTTATCAACCTGAAACAGAAAGTTATGGCCCTTGGTTCTGATTGGCTGAGTTCAGTTTGAAACTGCTGTAAAACACCTAACTGACGCACTGCACTGGTGTTAATATGCTAATCTGAAATTACCCCTCGAGCCATTACTTTCATCATGTCATTTAAAAACCATGTTTTCTATGGACTGTTCATCAAGCTCAAGCAGAGAGGGCCATTTTATTATTACTTGATCACTAATTTCCCCTCCTTTTATGAACTAACATTACTCCATGTTATACTCTAGTACTTCTATAACTTCAGTATTACCATGCCTTGTGGCGTGTGTAGCAACACCTGTGATCTGCTGTAAAATCACAGTCAAGTAGCTTCATTTCTCCTTAGCTGCATAAACACTTCCTCCAACAGCGCAGCAGCACCCTCATGCTAAAGTCATTTACTTTGACATCATCACTTTTTTCAGCTTTGCACTCTAAGATGCAGGTGTAAATGCGCCACCATCACCAACTTGATAAAGAAAGTGCAGTGCTAGCCTGGCGGTGTGAGCGTTTACATAATGAAATGCTGATGCCAGTAAAGGCAGAGAAGGGCGCTGCTGGGTTGTTTAGTTCCAGGATGAGATGTGGTGATGTAGTGTGCGGAGAGAAACGCAGATGGAAACTGTGAGAGAAGAGTGTGAGATCAGCTACAGTGCAGAGCCAGTGGATGTTCTGCCACCCTCCCTGGTGGGTCACACCAGCCAGCACCTCTCCCCACCCTTTCAGCAGAACCTTTCAGTGTCAAGCATGATTCACATGAACAATTAAAAGGTTCATACTGTATCTGTCCTGTGTTCGTTTATCCACAGCACTAACACCTTTAAAATCGGAACGATTTCACCTTTAAATTAACAGAAATGTAAGTGTAAGTTAGAAAACTGTGGGTTTTCCCTTTAGTTATATGGTTGTTAATATCGTCTGGCCTGAACCATCAGTAGCAACAGCAGAAAAACTATTAGTAGCTACTATTCCTACTTCAACCATTGCTGCCAAACTAACATCTACTGATGACTGATTGCACCACTGAAAGCAATAATCCACTCAAGCAGACGTTACTTTACTAAAACTATCCTCAAGTAAAAGTGAGATTTCTTGTTCTGAAAACTAAATCATATTTCCAACAGACAGTGTCTGGGTGACGCCTTTACAAAAGGCTCATGCTGGATCATGATTAACATTTCCAACAATCAGTTTTATTTATTTAAGTCTTCTGAAACACAAAGGAAAGTCATTATAAAAGGTGAGTTCATCAAAGGCTCACTGTTTCACAATAAATGCACCACAGTCTGAGTATATTTACTCAAGGATGGTATTAATCACTATCCTGAAGTTCTTCTAATTTCTATTTTTGTTACATTACACTTTCACTTCATTATATTCCATAGCACGTTTTACTTCGTTATATTAATTTAACATCTGTGATTATTAGTTACATTTCAAACATAATCTGCCTTCAAGATACTGTATGTAATACTGTTATAGATTCATCTCACAAGTATCCAATAATAAAAATATATAATACGGACAGTGCAAAACGATAAGTACATCTGCTTTGAAATCTGTTTTGTTGACAGTGTTACTGTAAATTTACTTAAGTTTTTAATGCAAAGCCTTTAATTTAAGAGAATTTATTTATAAAGTGTTATATGCTAATTTCTTATAAAAAACTATCTGAATCTTTCTCCCAATACCAAATTCTTTCATTTCCAAATTACGTAATGTATGAGAAATCTATGAGTTAAAGTAGAACAAGAGTTTTCACAGTTAACAGACAATACTGAGAGTACATAGCGTATATGCTAGCACTGTACAACTGGGTCAGAGATGAACTCTGTGTCCACTACGTGTTGCATCTTCGATGTTGTGGTCTACACAAACATTTACCGGTAAGTCTGAGACCACGGGGGACGCGTGCGGCCGCTCAAGCAGCTACACTCTCACCTCTTCTCTCTGACAGTCTGACATGGCTGAGGAGCAGAGGTGTTACTAACAGAACAGAGCATTTTCCTTTCTGTATTCAAAAGCACCCTGGACGAACACACGCTGCATTATGTACCTCCTACGGCCCACTGACCGGTGAGCATTCTGCCTGTAGTCCCTCCATATTAACAAAAACCTCTGTGTAGACTAAAAATAGAGACATAGGACTTATTTCTTAATCATTTGCCTGCACACACCAGATGACTGTCCACTAAATTCTGCTAAGAGCCTCAAACTGTTACCTAATCTCAGTTTCCATCAGATATACTGTAGCGTTTTGCATCAGATACAATATAAATGAAACATCTACTTAATATACTGTATGTAAGCTCAAATACATTTTTATAAACAACAGCCATCTGGATGCAAACAGACATGGTGAGCAGCAGGCTATTATAACCGAACCACCAGGGGAGCACACAAAAAACGAGCACACATTTTTATTAAGTGACATTTAAAATGTCGTATCTGTGTCATTTGTATATTTAGCAACTATTACTCTATACTAGATCAAAAATGATCAACTGTCAGTCAGGTTTAATAAGTACACCAGGAGACAAGAAAACTACCTGAAGGACTTTATAGGCGTTTAAATCTAATGAACTCTTCTTAGAGGACAGAATTTCATGTAAACCTGTGAAACAATTTGTAAAAACCTTACACACACACACAACTGTTTTTAATATGACTTCAAATTGTAAAACCTCTTCACACTAATACTGTACAACACCTCCTTACTCACCTCCTCCTTTTTTATGTTTAACACAATTCGAAGCTTCACTACTTCAAACCACTTATAAACCAGTTGGCAGATTAGAAAGCGTGAAATGACTTACTGTGAGGGAATGTACAAAACTCAACAATGGAGTCTTGTAGCCTTTACTCTTTGAATACTTCAGAGTACTAAACAATCACAGGAAGCACGATGCCCAGCGAGTTCCCCACAGACTGAGGCGCATTTGCCATTTAACACAGATTTGATTTTCCATAGCTTCCACTGTTACATGCAAATGTGCTACAGGCTATTTTTCCATGATGTACATGTGTAGAAATGTTCCCATAATAGGATGACTTATAGCTGAGATAATTGTCTCCATAGTGAGCAGTGATCGCCCACATGCAAGGCAGATGATACACAGCAGGTGGGAGGTGAGCATACTGTACAAATACTTCCTCCTTGATCTGCTTGTCCTCAGTAACTGCATGGAAAACGGTCAGGCAGTAAATCCTATACACATACACCAAAGAGAATGACAGCGTATACATTTGCACTTATGTTCTTAAAAAGCTTTTAAATGCCAGCTTCTGTTTTGATTCACTACTATATTTTGAGTTTCCTTAAAGTGACTATATGCTAAAGCCTAAAATACTGATGCTGTTAAGTAAAAACCCAGCTTTTACACAATGTTGGGCATTGTTCAGTAATGTTCACTGTATTCCAAGAGTCTTATAATTTATGCTTTTGTTCCCGCTTTACATTAACCTGCCTTGTCTTCTTCTATTTCTGACTTCCTCCATTTCACAGAAGGAGAGAATACGGTGTACTGTGCTGAGGAGAGACGAAATCAAAAAATAAAAATGTTAGATTCAGTAACACTTTAACTTACAGGTCTGTAAATTCCAGTTTATTACTAAATAATTTCCTGGAAGGAGCCATATCATTTCATAATAATTACAGGTACAATTAGAGTCATCAGTTGGTACACTTCCAGTTATTTCTAAAAACTAAGCCAGCACACGCTTGAGGCTTTCTTCAGACGACAGAAGGTGAACTAAACATGCAAAATGTTAACTTTGTCCACAAACAATCATCCAATTCATCATAAATGAAGAATTTCAAGTTATTAATAAGTAAACAGTAAATATGAAGTGGGGTTTTCACTGAGCAGTTTCTTCCATGGAAATTCATCTGGATGCCAATAAAAAAACATTCTTAGAACTTTGTCTCTAGTTATCTGTAATTAATACCAACCAACATGATTGTTTACAGGAAACTTCAAGGAATTATTATGAAATAGCGGCCCTGTAAAATAAAGTGTTACCTTAGATTCCTGTGCTGATATTTCCTCAATATCAGCTGATTGGTGTTCAAGGGTTCCTTCAGTGTGAAATCCCAACTGGGATACATAAAGCCTATCTATAGTAGAGATTTTGCACCTGTCACTGTCAAAGGGGACAAGGCACTCACTTAATTATAAAATGTAACAGTGCTTCCTTCACCTACCAAACTAACATATGCTGTGGGAGCCAAGAGAAAACTGGAAAACAAGCTCTATCCTGTATCCCAGGTGTCTCGTCATACCCTCTCCTGCTGCGAGACCATCTTGAGTCAACAAAGTGTAAAATTGTTTAGTCTGACGATGGCGAATGAAACTGCATCTTTTTATAAAGACTGAATGTCACGGCTTGACGAGCTGTTGCTGAACCTGCCAGTGGTAGAACATCTGGCGTTGGCCTCTTACCCACCTCCAGCCAGGAGAGGAAGAGGTACTAGCAGTTGACAGTTTAGACTTTATTATATCTTTAGAGCTTAAATATACAGTACCTTTAGCTGGTTCCGGCTTGTAAAATGTGAACCTATGCTGTGTTTTTTAGCCTTGACTTCATATTATCTAATAATCTGACATGTCATTCTTGGTTGTAATCTTTGTACATTGAATGGCTTTAAGTTTTGTTTGTCATGTAAAACAATCAATTCCACAACACCTCTTTGGAATTTGTAATGAGATTTTTTTTCCCAATCGTTCTTGGCATTTGACATTAATAATCTAAAAGGTTAACTGAAAACTAATTCTCAAACCTTTTACCTTCACATGTAACCATTTCCCTGTTGACTGCTCTAGTATGATGTGCCCTTTGATGGAAAAACAGATAACTCACTCCTCAGACTATAGGTTTGTCAGCTCATTTCTGCAAGTAAAAATAACCAGATCACATGGTTATGATCAAAGAACAAAACACTACAATATCAAACATTTATGAATTGTTAATCACAGTGACTGATTCAACATATACAGCTTGTGGATGATGAGCCCACTTCACCTCTCCACACTAAAGCAGGTGGCAGTATTTCAAGCTGTCAAAAGGACCTCTGAAACCTGAGCCTGGTTGACAAAATGGTGGCCAGAGACCCGTCCTGCAAAGGGTGGACATAAGGTGTGAACTTGTTGGTTAAACAAAGGGTCTGAACCCCTCCTCTGCTGTACAGTATATTTTGGATTCCTCAAGGCAGAGAGAACACAATATTACATTCTGGCTTGGACACACAGCCCGTTGGGCCAACTGTGGCTTTAGAGCATAAATATGCATACGTGTATACGCAAAAACACTAACCACTGCACAGCATGCCCTCTCTGTGTTTACCAATCTCAGAGCTAACAGAGCAAGTGCTTCCACAAAGGGCTGCCAAAACAGAAGACAGCTAATAAAAGATGGCATTCATTCTTATCCAGTACTTACTCACATGCCTGTGCACAGCAAAATGTCAAGCCACCCTCTCAGTTACAAGCAGAAGGGGAAAAGGCCTGTTTTCCCTTCAACAATAGATACAACTTAGCTATTTTAATACATTACGACATGTAAACACTACAACCAAACAAGAGCTATACAATGGTGTTGTTGCACAGCTATTGTTGATGTTATGCTATGAATAAAGCTAGAACCAGGTAAAACACAGCAATGGAAAATACTCTTATGCTAGACTTGGGATAACTGTATCCTGGACAAAGAAATGAGCACAATTCTGGTCAAACAGATCATTTCCACTGTGCATCACTACTGCATAATCAGCACAATCGATTAGCGTGCTTCATAACACAACATGGGAAATTCATGTGATGGGATATTATATTGTTTCACCAAACTATAAACTACGCACTATTTCAATGTCCTTGCTTGAGAGCACAAGATTCAATCAGTGAATTTCAATGCAGAGTGGAGGCACCGCTTGCTATTCGGCCTTCATATCAGTCGGTCGGCCTCAATCTATGTCCTTCCTCCTCCTCTTCTGTTCACAATTGCAATATTGTACATGTGGTGATTGTGTATGTGGGTCACCAGTGCTCAGCGTATAGGGACGGCAAATGCATGCACGTGTGCACACACATATGCAGTATGCTCTCATTCCGATGACAGGCGGTCTGTGGAATGTTTGATGCGGTTCAATCAATGCCTGGGACAACACATTCAAGCAAGGGCTCTTCACCTAACACTGGCTCATCACGTTAAGGCATTCTGATTTTTGAGAGCTCTGTCTCTGCTCGTCTCTCTCTCCAGTCACCACCTGGGAGTGTTCCCAGTCCCTCCTTATCCCTCCATTATGCTCTACTCACTAGTGGGATTTTCCCCTGCTTTAAGGACCCACAGGCGGCATTTATCTGCAGCGACCCCGACATCCTCGGAAATCAACTGCTGCACCTCGCGTCCAGAGACAAGACAACGGAGAGACCCACAGAGAGAGAGCAAAGAAAGTATAAGGACCAACTCTGTTGCATGTACTCCTGTTTACATACAAGGCAGAAGGTGTAATGTTCCTACTGTAAGTCTTGGCCTCTAGAGTCTGTAATGAAGCCATGCACAAACACTCACATAAATTCTTTGTCTCTCTCTATCAATCCCTCCCTAAACTTAAAAAAACTGCCCAGTTTCTGTGCAGCAGCCCTTCACATGCTGTGAGAAAGATGCTGCCGGAAGCAATAATGTCACTTTACATCTCATTGCTGCGCTGCACACTGCCAGCACAGCAAATGCATAGAGTGGAGAGCTGTTATCAATTTGCACTAAGTGCATCATCACATTAATATTTGAGGTAAATTGTGATGAATGTTGCAGCGGACAGCAGAAGCACTGTGCTGTGTATATACATGAAGGACATCAGCGTTCATAGAGAGAGCTTCCATTTGTGGTTAAAACCTGAATCACAATTTGAGTTTGCCATCACAACCAGACATGTTCTTCATCTGTGGTTGTGATTATTTATAGACAAAAAAATGACAAGCTGCACCCCCCCCCCCCCCCCCCCCCCCAAATTCAGTATATACACTACAAGCAAGAAATCTGTTCAACAAATCAACTCATAAATCTTCTGTGCGACCTTACAATCAAGTCGAATCTTGATTTCCAGCAGACCTGCAGACACAGTTCAGCTGTAAGTGCGGCGTGCACCCAAACAAAGAAGTGGTTGCTGAGGGACACAGAACAAGATCATAACCCCTTGAAATGTCAGTCCCTCCTACTACAGTGGCCAATACTGCTTTACTGGGGCCTTTTCAAGCAGACAGCTGTGGCTGGACAGCAAAGCTTTACTAAAGCAGAAAGTTCCTGACTTTCTGTTTTGAAGAAGATGCAGACAAACGTGAAAAACCATCAACAGCTGTAGATATAAATCACACACTTAGCAGTCTGTGTTGGGTATATTAGGCTAATGCATTGTGAAGTGGGGTTGCAAGCAGGCAAACTAAAATGTAAGAAATGCATAGAAGAGTCATAAATAACTGCTTGATAAATTAATATTTATCTTCTGATCTCATGTCCAATAAAGAGACCAACTAGCTGAAGCCAGCTGGTGTTTCCTATCTGGGTTTATGCCGAGGGAGAGGATCCTCTCAAGCGCTGAACACACGGCACCATTTGCTTACTTCTAACCTTGGCAGCTGAAAGGGCTCCAGTACATGTAGCTCAGCTCTTACTGCAAAGCCATGCACACTGTCATATTGGCAGATCATTTACAGTTGTAGCTTTAAACAGCTACCTGATGTACAGAAATATCAAGACAGTAATTATATTCAGCTGAAACTGCTACAATACATGTGCATGTGCACTCAAATAGGTGGAGAGGGCAATATCACATAACCTTACTCTTAACTTAGCATCTGGAAAAAAAAAGACATTAAAGCTTATAAACCTATAAGTTACAGAAAAGAAGAGTTTTCTGGCTACACCACAACTGCTGTTCCTTCGATCGACAGCCACCTTTGGGATGACACCTATTGAAAATGACCCTGATTTAAACCACAGGCTCTCAAATTCTTCCTGCACTTTACTGTGGTCAGCCTGGCTAAAGTGACAACAGTTAGTTATCCAAATGGAGTTCACGCAAACCGCAACAGTCAGTTTTACCTGTCACCCAAACTGTTCCTGTTGAGAATGCAAGAGCATATGTGAACACTTAGCAAAAGATGCACATATACTAGGAATCTGATGTATGTGTCATTTATTCCCTGTTATAATGGACGAATTACTGGATGGGCCCATTGGCCTGAGAGGTTAGGGACCCCTTTCTCTTTAGAGCTCAGTCAAAACACGAAAAACAATAACAAAAGACACAAAACATAATATCATTAATCATAAACACATGAAAATGACCATAAAAGACACAAAATTACCGAGAAGAGGCGACAAATGCCCATAAAAAGACAAAACTGCTTCAAAGAGATGAAAAATAGAAACATAAAGACACTAAATAACTACATAGCAAAGAAACATGACTATAAACAGAGGCAAATCGACCACAAAGAAAGGTAAAAAGACAGAGAATATGACTACAAACATGTCCATCTGGGGGTCCTACTGTATGTAGGACAGGTCGGGGGACCTTTGACCTGTCTGTGACCAGGGGCCCACTGTCTCATGAATATACTCCAGGACCAGAACTACTGTATGAACCACTAAACGGTCCACAGATCATTGATATACATTTTTAATTTGGATAGGAAACTTTGCCTGATGCATGTGGGCCTCAAGTGTATACCAGAGAGGGTATTTAGTTGGGGTGGGGAGGAAAGATGTGTCATGCTCAGTAACTGACATTTATTATTAATGTTGAAGTGACTGATGATGCAAAATAAAAGTTTCCTTTTGATAGTTCAAAGATCTTTACTCTGTCTTAGAATCAGCAGAGGCTTGTTTAGTGATTTACTGATCTGGTGCATCCTATGGTCTGAATAATTTGTAATAGGGTTTTTAGAATTCAATAAATAGACTTTTAATTGGATAATTTAACTCTCATGACTATGACTGTTGACAGAGAATGATGAAAATTATATTCCCTGCAAAGCTCAATACGTTAAATATACTGTACAACAAACTACTGTACTTCTTGGCCTTGTTGAGCCATCTCAGATCTCTTCCTCTTCATCTCACCAGACAAGGACGCAACAAAGATGGAAGAAATATTAGTATAGCTGGAAGAAAGGGCAAATTTACTCCCCAGCTTTCCGTGAATGGGTTTTGACAAACCTGCAGTAGAGTAAAGATGAAAGAAAGGGCAGTGACAGTGACAGACAGCAGAGCGTTTCTCTCCACTTAAGAAAACGAATGACGTAAAAAGCAAGCTGCTCTTCTTATCTCTGGGTAGCGTCTAACCTGCATTTCCTTTTTAATATCTCCTTCAACGGAATTAAACTCGGAGACAAAATGGAGATACACTGAATTTTAAACAGCTGAGTTTCACAGAGAAGAGGAGGCCTGACCTCTTTTTCTGAATGAATGAAAATGACCTATGCTGTGGGCCAGAATAAATCTAAATTGAGTTGCCAAGGGTATCCTGTACAACATGGCTCTGTTTGATTTAGAAACTGCTCCCTTGCTGATTTGAGACAGGACAGTGGATGGCCGTGCCCACCGGGGCCTTGTGGGGAGAATATTACAGTGGCAGGCGTCTCCAGCAGTCGAGTCCAGAGTCAGCACCAGACAAGTGAAGCAACACAAATGCAATTACAGTAGGTCCAAGAGGTGCAGACACACACATGCACAGGCTATAGTTGTCACAAGGGATATCTTCTTGGAAAAACAACAACTCCTGTTACTGTGCGTCCCATTTGGACAAAGACTGAGAGAAATCTTTGTCTGTGTTTCACAATCTGTTATCACACACTCATATTTCGGTGCAACTGTAATAACATTGATATAAGGCAAAAAAAAAAGAGAAAGGAAGACAAAAGAAAAATGATCAAATGAATCACCAAATGTTCCCCAGAAACATCATCTATTATGGAACTTTAGGGTTAACTGGAAATTTACTTGCCAGCCGTTATGATTTAGAGTCAGTACGGAAGTACCTTAAAACAGACTTCATCTAAAGACTGTTAGCTTAAGGAAAACCGTGTGAATTCAGTATTAAATGGAAAGTCCTCAAACTCCATTTGAAATATATTTTATTCAAAACAAGACTGTGCCTTCATAGCTAATGTCACATGCTACGTGAATCAGTTTTAAAAAGAAAATATTCATTAGGGGGGCTTGACTGACAGGTGTCTCAGCCTATCAAAGTCAGCCACAGTGACCGCCTCTTCATTATCTCACCTCCGCCCCATCAAAGCTTCCTCATTAGTAGCCTAATTTCTAATGACAAGAGCCCAGGCTTCTGAACATCTCTTCAGAAACATCAGGGGGATCCCTTTTGTACCCCTTCAGCAATTCAGACATCAAATATCAAATAAATACACAAGCTCTGACCTTGCAGGTAAACACAGTCAAATCTAAAGTTAATAAATGTTGGTTAAATAGTTTCTGCAGTCACCTTATTGCAACATTTCTGTGGTCAAAGCCTGTATTCCCTTTCATGGTGATGTAAAGATTTATTACAGCTTTAGGGCACAAGGCTTAGGACTTAATTTGCCTGCAATTTGGACATTCTACTACTCAGTCACATGCACAGCTTTAAGAGTGGGTTTCCTTATGGGGAGACAAAAGACCCCAAAAGGATCGATCCAGCTCCAAGTCCTGTGTACAAACTCACACATGACCATAGCGCAGTGACCACCTCCACCCTCCCCTAGATCATTGTGTGAGAGGAGTCCCTGTGCCTGCTTCCATGGCCTCTAGCTGACCTCCCTTCGCCTGCAGACAGAACACTTAACATTGCTTCCCCACCTGTAGAGGTGGCTGAAGAACAAGGCCCACTTCAAAGCCAAGCAGTGATTGGGCCATGATTATCATGGGCACTTGACTCGTTTCATCTCCTCTAAAGGACTAAACTTTGGGAAAGTCAGGCATGAAGACATGGAATTTTTTTTTTTGAAAGGAAACAGAAGATTTAAACCCCCTTCTGCTTTTCAGGACCCACAAGATTATTTATTTTGATTGTTCTTTTAGATTCCTATTTAATGGTACCATTGGAAAAGCACACCATCACTTGTTGGTCCCCTGGAGCAAACTGTGAAGAAATGTATTTTTAACAAGCAATCTTTTTTTTCTGTTACAATGAAACCTCATGAGGGTAATCTTTCTGCTAATGTTTTTGATGTAGGTAGTGTGCAGCTGACACAGATGTTTCCACAGTAATATCAGTTGAGAAGCAGTTTGACAAAGCGGCACTGCCTCAGTGGCATGAAAGCCCAACTGAGTTCAACAACAACCGCCATCTCTGCTCTGCTTTCCTGTAGCTAAATGCCAGTGACAGAAACAGAATTCACTGTGGTAATTGATCAGGTGCCAAGCGCCCTCTCCCCAGTGCCGTGCTGCACTAAAGCCCTCTGTGGAGCTGGCATGATCTGGCCTGGCTGCCATGGGCCCTTGCCTTGTAGTTCTGCCCCATCTATTCAAACAGTTTCCAAATCGGGATAGACTACTGTCAGCTGCTTGTCTCACAAATCTGAGTAAAGAATTTAGACATGTGTAATAGGTGGCTGTAAATGCTGTAAAGGTAAAACAGCAAACAAACTTCCAAATGAACCAGAGAAAACCATCACAGACTTTGTTTCACTAGTGCTGTACCGTGCTCAAGTGTAAACTGATATTTATGACAGATTAAAGATTTTATTGTGTTGGTCTTTGTCAGGGGATATAAACATGGTTTGATAAAATACCACGGCAATGGATTAGTGGCCCCAACCATCTTTACAGACAGGCATAGTTGGTAGATAAGGTAAACCAGGCCAACAACAAAAGAAATGCATATGGGCACCAAAATTATCGTACTGTAATGTCATTACAGTTACTGTAAAGCTTCCTATATATTAATCTGAATGTATATCTTAAAAGTGAGATTGCTGAGGTTTACTATATGAAACAGCTGTTATGTATTTCCTCATGTGAAGCCATCTGGCCCAAAATACACTGTGATGATTAATATTCCGTCTGTAAAATGAATCACAGCACTCAATAAACTAATGGACTACTTGTTTTAGATCAGATACACCATTACAAACTATACATCACATCTGTCTTATATAGAAGACATTGCTACTGTCTGTTCCTACATCACAAAGGTCTGTGACTAAGCACACAGATTCAAGACCACATCCATGCTCACAGCATTTAACCGAGACACTCGGGCTAACGACTCACCCCAAACCGTAGATGAGATTTGTGGCCTCGATGTATTTGCCTTCGACCTAAAATAAACGTATTCGCAGGGAACCTGAAGTTGAATGCATCGAAGCACGTACTCGCATAAAGGCAGGTGCACCTGTCTGCAGTGGTAGCCTATTGTGTTCACTATCAAATGAGCCATGAGCCGGCCTGCCGCGCTGTATGTGAAAAAATAAAAATAAAAGCAGGTCTGCGTCTTACCGTGCTGCTTTCAGTCATTACTCCCCATCCTAATGTTTTCGGTCCAGGCCTCTGACGAACCGTTAATTCCTATCAGGATGTCTCACCCTCCCTCTCTCTCGCTCATCCCCATGTCATATTTCTCCGCTGCAGCAGAACATAGCCACGCCCCCCGACGGCGGCTGCCGTGTGACGTCGCTCGGTGAGAGCTTTGGCACACGCCCTCGTACACACGTTCATACGGGAACCGCGAGAGGGCGCTGTGCCTGAGCAAAAACAAATCACTTCAACATGGATTTTTTTTCCAGAATTGAAGGCATAGGCTACATGGCATCCAGTGGTTTTGTGCTGAATAAAATCGATAGTTTTAAGATAAGAAAAAAAAAATGCTTCTACTGACTTAGTTACAAAGTAAGGTGAGCAGTAAGATGGTTTATTTATCTATTTATATAAATAGGCCTATATTATTAGATTAAACTATAGGCTAACATAAAATAAGATAATAGCACATAGGCCTAGCCTATAAATTATACCCCATTATTCCTCATCCAATAGCCTATTGAGTGTTCTTTCTTTTTTGTTCTCTCTGAGATTAAAATTTTCTTTTTAGTCAATAGACAGATAAACAGATAGACATTTTGGCATGGAACCCAAGAGTAACTAAGATTACCTGGGAAAAATTAGCTAATTCCTATAAATCCTCAATCTACAAAGGTACTGACAGGACCAGTTCTTGCTACCATGCTAACTCTGAGAGACAAGACAGTCCAAGTAACTTCAAAACAGTGCTGATTTATTCAAAGGATCACAGGTAAAATTAACATTACACGCTCAGGTATCTTGCACCTCCAACATGCACGCAGGCAGATGTAAGATGAAAGACCCTGAACCCACCAGGCCTATACATTATATCCCTTCGGTTGGGCTAGCCCCATACTACACAGAAACATCAACCGAGACGTCTCTGTTACCAGCTTTGCAGCTGGTCATAGCAGTAGTCAAAACATGAAGCAAATCAACGTGTGAATGTGTGTTTCTGTTGGTTAAGTGGTGTGTAGCTAAAAACATTCTCACGACCTCTAATACATGTCGTGACTCAAACATAAGAACATATTATGGCTAAGGCTACAGTTATACACATCATAATAATAATATTAAACACCCTGTCTGCTGACAGTCATCACCTCTTCTCTCTAGTATCCTTGACCAGATGTACCCTGTAGAAACTCATAAGCATGACTAAGCATTTAACAGTCTAACTAGACATCCTATCTCCACTAACATTTCTAATACATCAAGTATCTATCCAATTTCTATCTGACTAAAATATCTAACAGTACCATTTTCTGATTAAGTCATAAGCAAAGTTTTAGTTGGAACTAATGATTAATAAATTGCACACAATGCACATTTTGAAATACCCGGTGATAAAGTGATAATTGGGGTAAGAATAAAAGACTGAAACCGTATAATAGGTTAAACCAAGAATCATAAAACTTTTAAATAAACGTGAATATTTACATACATATATACATCCATCCATCTATTATCCTAACGAGGGTCGCACGGGGTCTGTCCACGTAGGAAGAGTGAGAACATCCAAACTCCAGATGTTCTGCTGCCCGTGTTTGTGAAGGTACTTTTGTGTCTTTGTAACAGCCCAAGAAGGGTCTCCCCATACAGCTAAACACGACACAGCCATAAAGCAACCCAAAGGTTGTTCTTATGAAAATATCACAAGTAATCAAACATTGTTCTAAGGCTAAATCCTTTTATAAACGGTGTCTTAAAGGCTACCCCACTGGCCACTAGAAGTCGTGCCCGTTTAGCCTGTCCCTTTTCGCTGAATTAACCTCTACATTTACTCTTTCTAAATCTGATAAACATGTCTTCGTTTTAAACCCTAGATTACATGTTTGTTGAAAGGAAAACCTACAAATTCTGCAGTGGCATTTCACTGCCGTTTTAACCATCGGTATTTGACCTAACAGGTGTCAGACAACAGGTGTTTTGATTTGGCACGTGTTATCAGATCCAGCAACACCTGAAATGCTAAACAATGGCGCCCATAGCTTTGCAGACATTTGTATATTATCTATCTATCTATGTACCACGTGACACAAAACAGGGTGTTCTCTGGTGTTCTTCTTAGGATCATATACCAAATGTTGTCCACGGTCACTGTCCACTGCTTCACTTGCACGAACTGGTCCTGCAAGATATTTCTGGGCTGGTGTAGAGCCTCGTCTCGATCTGCCAGCGTACCTGCGTGGACACTGCGTCTTAAGACACTCCTGGCTCTTTGCAGTCCTTCTCACTTCCAGGGAAAGTCCTCGGGCAAAGCTATGAGGTCCGTTACCGTATTTTTGATCTTTTTCTACTGTGTCGGACTTATTGGAAGTAAACCCTCGCCCTGTCCGAGCGGACAGTTTCTGCTGAAAAGCCAGTGTGTCCTTTGTCACCCCACCTGCTCTGAGTGCGTCGGACATGAGCTGTTTGAATGCACTACCTGTGGAGTTGGTGAGTAAGATTATAGGCATGCAGTCTGCTTTTAATAACATAAAATAATGGATGGCTTCTCTTATTTTGTATTAAATGTTTAAATCCTATAGCCCACCACGATGCACTTAGCCCAAGAGGGGGTTTTAAAAAGTATGGCTTCTACAGTGGCAATAAAATAAATCATTACTAGCTAAACAAGGGCAAGGTTACGCAATATTCTTGCCATTATATGACAAAATTCACGTTTGTCTTTCTAATAATTTCTTGTCATTAGCTTGCCACTGGCGCAGGATTCCCCAATTTTAATTATTTGTGGCCCTATTGATGCCAGACTAAAACAAAGCCATATCACATTATCCATTAATCCATCTGAAAGGGAGGTGGAAATTTGCTTTTCTTTTCAAACAGCACTGTTTTATGGTTGGCCTACCTAAAGGCGTTTGCATAAGAGGAGTAGCATTCAGCTGTGGTTACCTATTTACTCTTGTTAAACAATCATGAGATTGACTGGACCCAACTCCC
>NW_018128098.1:1000851-1002946 GCF_001952655.1 Monopterus albus
CCCTGTGCTTCAGGGCAGGTCCAGGATCCTGATACAGGAGAGTGTTTTGACTGTGAGATGGGCTGCAAAACATGTTCCACAGGTAATTTATGAATGCTTCCTTTATCATATTAACATTGCTGCGTTGATCCAGTCTCATATTTAAGGATAATCTGTGATGTACACTAGTCCAAAGTCTTGACAAACCTTCCCATTCAAATAAATGGGAAAGTATGTCCAAACCTTTGACCGATAAACACCTGTGATAATGGTGCATGATGCAGTTTGCTTCTCCCCATGAATTCTAATTAATCACCTTTTCTCATTTGTGCACAGAAGATCCTGAGATCTGCAGCAGCTGTGTTGAAGGTTACTACCTGTGAGGTTTTTTTTTTGTATTATTACTATCTATACTTTTCTGTCTTTCAATTGCCTCTCCTATAGTATCAAATGCATTCTTAGGTATTTTAGATACCTATAATATAATACTAAGGCACCAACTAATGATTATTCACAGTTAATTTGATATTCTTTATTAACTGACAACTGTCTATAAAATGGCCCAAAATAGTAAAATGCCCAAATTGACATGTTCACATTGTTTTATCTAGTTGTTCAAAGGATGTTCAGTTCACAGTCATAGAAGACTGAAGATAATCAGCAAGTATTCATAAACAGGAGGTTAGAATCAGACTCTATCTATGCCAATTGACTCATCAAAAATGTTGCAGATTATTTAGCCATACATTTTTCAGCTGTTTTTGTAGAAGGAATAATGAACCTCTTTTTTTTTTTTTATTAGCATTGCTTTGCTAAATAAATAGCTGGTTAATTCACTATGCAGTATGTGGGGTATATGCCTTTCCATAAACTGTGTCTTAAAGCAGAACTTGGTTAGTTATTCTTCACACTATGACAAGCTACATTTCACCTGCATGTCTGTTTACAAAGACTCAGTGTGTAACACAGGTTGCAGAGCTAGAACAGACCTCTAATTGTGTACCTCTCCCCCCGAGCTTAGGCCTCCTGGTATAATGTGAGTCAGGTTGCCTTTCATTTTGAGTCATACACTGTTATCTGAGCCTTGGTTTGAGCACAGAAGAGTGGTCTGCTTCACAGAGATACTTAACAGTGTGTGCTTTTATGTTATGTGTGAGGAGGAAAAAGAGAACAATTATAAGTGGAAAGCATGGCCAGTAGCAGTGGTTATATAGGGTGCACTGTCTTGACTGCACAGACTGCTTGTGTGACCACAGCAAAGGAAGGCTTCACTGCACTTTTTTTTTTTTTTAACTGCTGTTATGAAGGTGCAGTGAGAACAGTCTTCTTTGGAGAATCTACTTGTTTAACTTTTACTTTCAAAGTAATGGGCTTAAAGAATTAGAATGACAGGTAATTTCAGTCATTTTTGTGACTGCAGTGCTTATTACATCTACCATGTGAGGCAAACACCAATAAAAGAAACCCAATAGAGCACGGGTCGATCATGAGCTGCAAGAAGAGCCTCACAGTGGTAGATTATTACAGTTTACAGCACTTATAGAAATTCTACTATTTCAGATTTTACTTGCAGTAATGAGAAAGTTAAACAGCTTTGACGTAACCGTGAATTGGTGGCGCCAGTGTTACTTATTTATAAAACTTGGTAATATTATTGAAGAGAGCCACAGCATGACGCTTGGGATTTATTGACATTTATCTTCTTTGCCAATGAACTAAGTGCAGCTAAACCAAAACTTTGCTGTGATTCTTTCTCACTATGGTTTATATTGTTCATGGGGACCATTTGCAGCATATGCTCACCTTTTCCTAACAAATTCAAGGAGTATAACAAAAGTTGCTTTGGAAATGCTGATGTGCACTCCAGGAACGGATAATCTAATATTTGTACAGAGGGATTCTTAAACATAACTTAAGTAATGTACTATTTTCAGGCAAGAGACAGGCCCTGGTCTTTTTACCAGCTGCTATTGTGAGTGAGTTGATGGATGCAGTGAGGCATCTCCAGCTGTTCCTCTTCAAACAACTACTGCATCTTAGCACCAACTCCACAGCAACGCACTCGGAAGCGCCGCTTGGTCTGTCAGTGGTCAGATCTCTCACGTAGGAAGGTGGC
>NW_018128098.1:1003026-1012025 GCF_001952655.1 Monopterus albus
TATATATGTATTTATATGTTGCTTATTGCTGTTTAGCTTGTTTCACTGAGAGTGGCAAGTCTTTAAAGCAGGGGTAACTCTTGCTTTAATGCTTTGTGTGTGACATCTTTGCAACTCAATATCTCAGCCGCTTTAGGCTTTTTGTGTGTGTGTGTGGGGGGGGTTAATAGCTCAGTTAAGCCCCAAAGGATTGATAGGACAGGTTAATAACAGAAGTCTTCACATGCTTCTGGGCTACAAATAAAATTAACTTTCTACCTTAAAAAGAGAATCAAACCATAAGAAACGCAGCCTATTATGTCTTTATCTCTGTTTGTCATGTTCATTCATGTTGATTCAGGGCACCCTATTGAAGTCAGTGATACACATGCAGGTATGTGCTGTGGACTGACACAGTGTATACTGGGGTTGCCTCTTGGGTGAGGTGGGTTTTGATGTTTCTCTGGTTTCAGGTCATCTAGCCTGAGAGGCATCCATATGGGCAGAAGCCGCCTGTAGCAACATCATCCTTCTTTCAGTGTAAAGCTTTGAAAGTGCCATTTAGTCACAGTGGTTTTCATCAGGTCTTTGATATTTTAGTAGCTCTGTTCTCGCTGTTTGCTTTCCAGAACAAAACAGAGCCTCCACTTGCTCAGTGATGATGGTTGTGTGTCAGTCACTGACTGATTTTTACACACAGAGACCAAGCTGGATTGTACACAAATGGTTTCCTAATTTCTATGTATTAGGGGTGTGACGATACACTTAGCTTACCAGATTGGGTTCATGAGATGAGGTGAGATTTTAACACTATTTTTAAGAAATCTTCAATGATGAACTATATCAGTGAAAACAGTCTTTTATTTAACAAAGTTACAAAATGCAAAACACTGCCACTGACATGTTTTCATGAATGTCACTTCAGTTCTGCTGTCTGAGTATGAATCATCATATGCAGTTAAACACAACAATACTGTATGCAGGCACTGTAAAAGGTTTTGCCACAAACTAAGCTGACTGGCTTCTCTCCTGTATGATTTCACTCTCTTCAGACATTGTAACTGTGCATGAGCCTCTAATTTGTAATTGAAGCTGTGTGTGACCTTCTATGTTAACATATATAGTAATTACATGTTAACATGTTAAAAGTCTGCGTGTTAGCAAGTTCTAGACGCATTAAAACATTACATATGTGACTATAGTGTATACATTTGTCAGATCTTACATTTACGGAAGTAAAGGTGATGTAGGCAGAATTAACCACAGCCTAGACATACATAGGACCATGTGTCAAAAGGTGTTGATCCCTGTATTTTCAGCCAGTGGCACTGAAGCTTCACTGGACATGTTAACGTGTGCTTGCAGAGCTCAGTGGCTTGCCATACACATTCGGGACATGGCTGCCTATGGGAAGAAGACTCTTATCTTGGTAGCATGACTATTCAGTGTTGAATTTGGGCCACAATTAATTCACTATAATAACATGCCATGCATTTCCATTAGTACTAGATATTAAACTGTGTTAATCTATCCATGCAGATACACTGGTGGTAGAAGTTGTGCTGAGGTAGAGTAGGCTATGTTAGCAGCATGGCTAACCAAAACACATCAGAAACTCATGGGCTGGAAATGTGAATGAAGCCACTCGTGTTGACCTGTCACAAGGTGGCTATATGGTACATGCCTATAATACTCCACCTGCAGCCCCATCTGTTAAAACACAGCAGGGAGTTGAATTTTTGCAGGACGAATGCGAACATGCCATCACACTCCGTCATACTGGCTGCTGCTCCACTTCTGTTATGTACTGATATCGTCAGACAGCTTTTGCTTTGATGAGAAATATTATGTTTTAATATCACAAGATCTCATCACACCCCTATTATGTATTATCAATAAATATCTTAGATAGTATTTGATTTAAGTTTGGAATTAACCACTCCCTTTTTAGTTTCAGGCACCAGTGTCGCAGGCATTGCCCCCAGAGCACCTATGAGGACAGGGGTAGGGGTGTGTGCCTGTCCTGCCCAGCACTATGCTCAGACTGCAGGAGTAACACACGCTGCCTTGCCTGCCAGCCTGGTTACTTTCTCAATGGTACCAGTAGCAAAGAATAATCACTAGTAACTTATTCTGGGATTCAGATTATACAATACTATTGTAGCAGAGACTTGTAAACTTAGGTTTAATATACTATTATACATACTGTACTATAATATACTCACCACCTATGTGAGAGTAATCATTCTTTTCAAAGACAAATGATGGCACACTGAGTCTTCATTTGGTTTCCAAATCCTATCTGTGTCAGTCAGTCTGTAACATGAGATATACAAATGTATAGGTTATGCAAACAAGGAATTAATATTGTGGTGTTAGGTTGTGTTCTTTATAAGCAGCATATGTAGTAGCTATTTAAAAAAAATCAAATCAAGCACTCTACCTCAATATCAAAAAGATTTTTACTGTACAGGTAGATATTTTATTGGTATGGGATTGTACACCATTTCAGACCATTCTGGAATGACATTTAAAGGAGAAAGATTATAACAGTTGTGAACTAAATGAAGAGATGAGTAGATATATTCTAAGACCAGATCAGAGCCACTTAACTGTAGAAATAAATATCTTCTATATTATCTGTACTGCATGTTGTCTCCAAGACCACTATTTGCTGTTACAAATTAAGTGTTATGCAGGAAAATAATGTAATTGTACTCTGTGTTGCTCTGCCTTGTCAGGGGGTGAGTGTATTAAACAGTGTCCACAGCAAACCTTCAGTGACTCCAGTGGGTGGCGCTGTCAGCCTTGCCATGGCTCATGCCAGACATGCCATGGACCTCGTTCAACAGACTGTGAGCTTTGTCTCGGTGGGAACCGGCCACTGCGTGGACAGTGCCCTCTGGTTAACTGCCCACTGGGACAGTACTTTGATGGTAAGAGCCACAAAGCCTGATAATTTAGCTTTTGATATTTTTCTCCAAAAAAAAAAAACATTAATAAACAAACAGGTTTGCCTTTTTTGATATTTAATGGGCTTGTGATGCATGATTTAAGTAAGATGCAGTTGAATGGGTGGGTGATTCTAGTCCTCGAGGGCCGCTGCCTTAATTGTAATGCACCCGTCCCTGCCCTACCCACTGCTGATTACCTGGATCAGGCATGTTCAGTCAATCAGAAGCTGTACGATACCAACTCACTTTGTTTTTCCTTACTCCCCCTTCATCTAAGATGGCATCAATGGGATTGCCCACCCTCGCAGTAAAACAAAATGAGCAAAATACAGAATGGTAAATGGCTATTAGGTCACAGAGCAGAGATGACACTGACTAGCTTGATACTTGACTGAGTCCATGATGCAAAAAAATTGCTTTGCTCCTTTGGGAGGTCAGAGCACGGGTCAGTGGAGTGTCCCAGGAATTTGGATCAGCGTTTTGCTTAAGGACACTTTAGCATGGTGGATGCTTGCAGCTGAGACAAGGGCTTGAACCCTGCTGAAGGATTATCTCTATTGTAGGAAAAATTTCCTACAGTATCTGATGGTTCTGTGTTAAATTGTTTTCCTATTGCTGATCATTGTATTGTAACGCTTGAATAATTGGGTTTTATATTTGTAACACTGTGTATTCTTTATGCCATTAACAGGTAACTTTAGTATTATACAGGACTAGACACATGGTTTATGTGCCATGATGATTGCACAGTGACCTCACCAGGTATTCCTTTTTCATGTCAGCAGTAAGCCCTGTCATCATTTTTAAATGTAAACCACCATCACAAAATGTACATTTTTTTTACATGTCTACTTTCAAGTTGTTGTAACAGCAGCCCAAGAGAAGTTAGACACTGTATAAATACTGTATGCAGCACTGCACTGTCACAGTCACTCAGCCTCAACTGAACATTCAGTTTTACAGGATTTAATCAATCACTCTGTTTTAATTTCAGGGAAATATGTTGACTGTCGCAGATGTGATGCATCCTGTAAGACCTGCTTTGGGCCACAAGCACTGGATTGTTCTTCTTGTTTCAAAGGTGCAAATATTTACTGTCTTCAGTTTGTTCTTGTTTCAAAGGTGCAAATATTTATTATCTTCAGTTTTTACAGTAAAACATTGTGCAATACATGTGTCACAGGATATTTCCTGGACCAAGATAGTTCCTGTGTAGTACAATGCCCATCAGGCACCTATGCAAACCCTGCCACTCAACTGTGTCAAGACTGCTCACCAAACTGTGAGACTTGCGTGGACACCAGTGATAACTGCATCAGTTGTTCCAAAGGCAGCTATAAACTTTTTCTCCATCAGGGGCAGTGCTGGTCGAATTGCCCAGAGTAAGCTGTTGGATAAACTAAGAAGTAGAATAAAGAAAAGACTTTGCAGTGATGGTGTGTAGGTCCTTTATGTCTAATCATCTGTCACCTGACTTTACTTTCAGAGGTTTCTTTGAGACAGCAGAGGGATCATGCGAAGCCTGTGATAGCTCCTGTCGGACATGTGATGGGATTAAGTCCCAGTGTCTGTCCTGTGCTGATGGTCACTACTTGGAGAGTGGCATGTGTAGACTCAACTGTTCTCTGCGAACATACCCTGCAGATGACGGCACCTGCAGACGCTGTCCTCCCCACTGCGATGTTTGCTCAGATGACAGGACCTGTTTCAGTGAGTTGTGGGCAGCTAGGTTTTAAGAGGAAAAATATAGTATCATATTTTGAAATTATTAACTTTATTGTCCTTCCTCAATATCATTTCAGAATGTAGTTTTCTTTATATGATGCTGAATGGTGTTTGTAAAGCAAGTTGCCCCATGGGCTATTATGAGGATGTGGATGAGGGCTGCTGTGGTCAGTGCCACCCTACCTGTGGCAGCTGTTTAGGTCCCTTGGCAGATGAATGTGAGACATGCTCAACCTTTAGTCCCCGACTCTATAAGGGCGCATGCTTCAAGGATTGTCCTGTTGGTACTTACTATGAAGCTGCAGCTATGGAATGTCAAGGTGAGCCTCTGAATTCATTGATTTGACGTTGCTAGATATTAAAACACCACTGAATATGCAGGGTAGCATAAGTGCCTGTCCTTTTAAGTTGTTACATCGTATTGTTTATTTACAGATGCATGAAAACTTGTAACCTTATTTAAGTTAACGTGGCAGCTTTGAAGGTGCAGCAAGTCATCTCTCTGGTTCATAATGTAACCGATAACACTAGATTGGAACTAGACTCAGCTGTTAGTTTAAGTTCAGCCTGCTAAAACAGTGAATGTTATAATGTCCAGTTTTAGTTGGAACTGCTTTAGAGAGCTGCTGAATCAACAACTGTTGTATTAGAAAGCATCAGTGATGTGTAGGAGTACCTAATAAACTGACAATCTTGATGAATAATGGATTAGAGCCCAAGTCTATAAAAACATAATCCTCAGGATGAGAGATTGTGGTCGTGATAAAGAACCTAGATACTGTTGAACAACAAACTAATAAATAAAATTGCATAAACAAATCAAATCAAACTTTTTGTGCTGCACCTTTTGTCCAAGTCACTGCAATTCAGAGCTTTACTGGTGACTGATACAACAGCACAAATATAAATTGTAAAAGCAAGTGCAGACTTGTACATACAGTTGGAGATTAATGCACATCTGAGGTCATAAAGGAGATCTTAAAGTACGAAGTATTTACCAGTCTGTTCTGTGAGTTGGATATCCTATGGCAGTGAAGACCCAACTGAATAAACTCATAAAACTAACAAAGTGATGTGAGGAATTCTTTCATGATGAGCTGGACTTAATTTCACTTTTGTTTTACGCGTTTCTACTCGCTGAGTGTTTAGCTGGAATCGAAACTTACAAGCTGTCCTGCCCAGACTAAAATAAAGGAATTCAGCAGCACGACGAAGTGGAAACATTTTACTGTTTGTGTTGGACTTTTTTAAAGTTACATTTTACAGTAGCTCAATTGCTTAATTAATAAATTATAACGTATGGGTCTTACACCGAAATCTGTGACCCGTCTGATTTTGTGACCACGGGACGCTGTTGTACATTTTTAGCCTTTTTGTGCCTTTTTGTGTATTTTCATAAAGAAAATAAAAATACAATACAGTAACAGCACAAAGTATCAAGTCCACAATATCGAGAACCACAACAGCGTCACTGACATATTTAGTTTCAACTTCATGGTAAAATGCAAAATTTCGTAATCAGTTACTTATGAAACATGGTGCTGGTAACACCCTCTTTTGTAAAGCAGTGATATGACTTTTTATTGTTGCAACCTGACTTGTTTTATTATGTGCAGAATGCCACCAGACCTGTATGAGCTGCTCTGGCCCAGAGCCACACCAGTGCACTCAGTGTGAGAAGGGACTTGTGTTGGGTCCAAACACATTGTTATGTGGCGTGACAGGTGACACAAACTGCCCACCGAGGACCTACTTACACAATGAGCGCTTCACCTGCATAGGTTGCCACCAGCACTGTTACTCTTGTGAGGGGCCGCGCAGTGATGAATGTCAGACGTGTGCCAGTCCCAAATACCTTCAGAGTGAGCATTTTCTATTCATGTTCAACTGCACACCCAGAAATGGCTCAGGGAACAAAAAACAAAAATTAACAGAAAAGATAGCAAAGCAAAATCACACACACAATGGATCCAGAAAGTTTTCAGACCCTTTCAGGTTTTCCACATTTTGTTTCAGACCTCATCTTAACATGGAGTGATTACACTTTTTTTCTCATCAATCTACATATTGACAAATCAAAAACAGGTTTTTGGAGTATTTTAAAAATGTATTAAGAATAAAAAACTGAAATATCCCATTTACATAAGTATTCAGACCCTTCACTTAGTTAAAGCACCTTTAGCAGCAATGACAGCCTCAGATATTGCTGAGAATGAAGCTGTAAGCTTGGTACACCTTTGCGTTGTACATTTCTTCCATTCTTCTTGGCAGAACTGTTCACAGTCAACCAGGTTGCATGAGGAGGTTTGGTGCATAGCCATTTTCAGGTCTCTCCAGAGATGCTCTATTGGATTCAGGTCCAGACTCTGGCTGGGCCACTCCTGGACCTGACAGCAGACCCTGCCAAATGCTCTTTGCTGAAATGCATTGGTCTTTACATTAAAGTTGCTCCTAACACTGGGGGATGGTATTACTGAGGTGATGCTCAGTGTCTGGTTTTCTCCACGCATGCCGTTGGTAATTGTGACCAAATAGCTCAAACTTTGTTTTATCAGACCAGAGGATTTTGCTTCTCATGGTCTGGGAGCGGTTTAGATGGTTTTTGTCAAACTTCCAGTGGGCTGTCATGTGTTTTAGTGAGGAATGGCTTCTGTCTGGCCACTCTGCCACAGAGGCCTGATTGGTGGAGTGCTTCACGGATGGTTGTCCTTCTGTACATTTCTCCCATCTCTACAAAGGAGCTCTGGATCTCATTCATAGTGACCCTTGGGATCTTGGTTACTGGTCTCTGCCAAGGCTCTTCATCTCCAATTATTCATTTTGGGCGGCAGATCTGTGAAGGCTGTTGGGGGGTTCCAGATCTATGTGAGAATGATGGAGGCTGTCATGTTTTTGGGCACTTTAAGTCCTGTAGAAAATTTCTTGTATCCTTCCCCAGACCTGTGTCTTGAACCCAATTGCTAGAGTCATAACAAAGGGTCTCAATACTTACGTAAATTGGATATTTCAGTCCTTTATTTTTAATGAATTAACAAAACATTCCAAAAACTGTTTTCACTTTATAAAAAAATACTTATGTAAATGGGATATTTCAGTCCTTTATTTTTAATGAATTAACAAAACATTCCAAAAACTGTTTTCACTTTGTCATAGTGAAGTATTGTATGTACACTAATGAGGGAAAAATTGAATCTTGAAAGGGTCTGAATAATTTCTGAATCCATTGTGTGTATGTTTGTGTGTGCTTTTGTATTACTTACATTATGGGGACCGAAACCTGTTAACACGCTCACATTGTGGGGACTCGGCCATACTTGTGGGGACCAGCCAAGGGAATCACAGAATTTTATGGTGGCAACATGGTTTGAGGTTAGGTGTTAGGCAAGTAGTGGTTATGGTTAAGGTTAGCATAAGTCTACATGAAATGAATGTAAGTCAATGTAAAGTCCCCACAAGGAATGAAAACACAGCGGTGTGTGTGTCTATATACTGTATATAGACTATTACCTCTTGATAGTCTTATTTTAACCTTGATTAATGGGATTTCACCTTGAAAACTGGCTGTATATCAGTGGCTTTTCTGACAACATTTCAGTGCTGCAAGATCAGTAGTTAACAACAACGGCTAGATAGACTGATGGTAGTGGACATAAAAGCTTAATGTATGCAGAAAATTGTATCTGAAAAAGTTGTAGCACTTAAAGTATCATTTTTGGAGCATTCACAATGCATTTTATAGGAATAACTCTTGATACTGAATCATAAGCACTACAAAGAGTTAGTGTCAGTCAAAGGCAGAATCAAAGATTTACTAATTTACTGCTGCTGTTTGTGCCAGGTGCAGTGCAAGTTAAAACAAGAACAAATTGGTAAGAAAAGATTCAGCCTACTGTTTCAGTAGTAGTAACTGAAAGTCTGAGATAGGTCACTCCTGATCAAGGAAGAGCTCCATAACTTTGAAATTTTTTTAACTGTTTTATAAAAAGCAGATGTATGAGAACACTTTGATATAAAATTTGTTGCATGTTTAAAAATTGAAAATTGTGGGACTGAAAGATTTTTTTTTTGTTGTATTTTTGGCCTAACCACAGCCTCACACAATTTTAGTTTTTGAATAACATCATCCAGTCTAAACTATGTGGGACTAGCCAGGTGCCAAAAAAGGGTCCACATGAGCAGGAAAGACAAATAAAAATGTTAAAACAGAGTGGATACAAAGGACTGGATGCTACTAAGTTGGGAATGGAACCTTATATCTGTGTGTTATTCTCCAGACAGCACCTGTGTGGACGAGTGTCCGGCTGGTACATACAACACAAAGCAGGATGTTGACGGAAAGGA
>NW_018128098.1:1024426-1025475 GCF_001952655.1 Monopterus albus
AGAGAAGTGGTAATGGATATTTGTTCTTGACAGTAATGGCATTAAGACCACGGTAATCAATGCATGGACGGAGGCCACCGTCCTTCTTCCCCACAAAAAAGAATCCTGCACCCAGGGGTGAGGAAGAAGGACGGATCATACCTGCATGTCGGGTGGTTTCTATGTACTCCTGCAGAGCCTGCCATTCGGGTTTAGAGATGTGGAAGAGTCGACTGTTGGGCAAGGTGGCTCCCGGATACAGGTCGATTGCACACAGTCATATGGCCTATGGGGAAGGAAAGAGTCAGTGGCCAGATGTTTACTGAACACCTGCTGGAGATCATGGTAGTCCAAGGGAACAGAAAACAGGTCAGGCGGCTCTGGAGGTGTAGAAGGCATGGATGTGGTGGGTTGTCCGGCCAGAAGACAGGTCAATGCACAGGTGGGACTCCATTGAGTGATGGTACCAGTGGTCCAGTTCACGAAGGGGTTATGTTGGACCAGCCAGGAGTGACCCAATACCAGTGGTGTAACCGGAATGGAGAAGATGTGGAAGCGGATGTCCTCATGATGGTTGCTCGGCGATGGTGAGATGAAGAGGTGGAGTCTGGTGGGTGATGTGGGTCAGCAACCGGCCGTCAATGGCTCGGGTCTTAATGGCATGGGGGAGACGTTCCGGAGTGAGGCCTAGTTGCTCCACCAGGACCGGGTCCATGAGATTAACCCCGGCTCCGGAGTCCAGGAGGGCTTGGTGGGAAGACGTCTGACCAGCACATTTCAGGACCACGGGGAGGAGGCAGCTGGTACCCGGCTTGGTGGAGTCAGAGGCGCGGTGTCCCCACTTTCACTGGTGGGCCTGCTCTTTTGGCCACACTGGGCAGGTAGCGATGTAATGTTCAGGAGCCCCACAGTACAAGCAGGACCCAGTGCGGATTCGGCGGGCCCGTTCTTCAGGGGTCAGATGGCCCTGTCCCAGTTCCACGAGTTCATCTGTAGTCTGAAGACTGGTCGTGACCCAGAAGGTTGTGCTGACATGCCACGGGTACGTGTGGCTGGCTGCTGCCCTGCTC
>NW_018128099.1:0-6686 GCF_001952655.1 Monopterus albus
CCCAAGTGTGCACATCAGAACCCTGGAGGGTTCTGTGCTGCCTCTCGGAGACGCCAGCTCCCCAAATATCAGCCACCAGGGAAATTTGGACAACTTTACTAAAAAACGCTTTCCCCGTTCTTACCCTGGACTACGATGACATACAGGTCCGTATCGAAATTTCGCTATGGGTGTTCTTTGCCTGTGTAATGAAACTAGGTGAGTCTCATGTGGCTCCTATTCATATTATGCAGATACTGTCTGTAGCCTGGTTTTGGCGGTCAAATTCTCCAGGAAATGGGCTGGGTGTGACAGGCTGTGTGGCCTGGGCTACAGGTGTAGTCACTACAGGTAGGTTTAGTCAGCCTGATTGCAGTCAGTTCTCTAGATGCACAATGACCTGCATATCAAAACAAATAAAGGCGAAATCTGTGTTATCAGACTGCTCTTTGGCTGAAAACCTGGTGTTAAAGAGAAGCCTGGAATGGAGTACACCGTGTCTGCTGACCAGATAGTGAACTCAACTTCAGACAAGAGACATTATAAATAAATTGGCATAGCCTACAGGTCTTGATTCAGATTACAAGCCTTTTAAAGGACCTTAACATGTAGTTATTGATGGGTTCACAACAGAAAGATAAAACCAATGAGTTTATAATTAAGGGATCATCTTTGGCCACCCTGCCATCAGGTATTCTGCATACCAAGCAAACATGTGCCTAGGATGCTATCTTTGACTAGAATAGCTTAGTTTGGTCCTTGACTCAGGATAAATCCATGTTGCTGGTCACGCTGAATACTTATCATATCTGTCAACTTCATGTGGAGAGTTGTTGTTTTTTTTGCCCCCATGTCCAGTTTTGCACTGCTGGTGACCGAGGACATCATTCAACACATCGTTGCCATGACGAACCTGCATGGCAGACGCACAAAGGGGAGCTAGTGAGATGTGGATGTGACTGAGCTTCAGGCTTATATGGGGCTCGTCATTTTGTCTGGAGTTTACAGGTCCAAGCATGAGTCGACAGTCAGCCTCTGGGACGAGAAAGATGGACGCAGCATTTTCCGGGCCACAATGTCAAATAAACGCTTCCACCAGATCACGCGGAGCCTGCGTTTCGAAGACAAGCTGTCTCGTCCCCGACACTGGGATGACAAAATGACTCCATCCCGACACATCTGGGACATGGATGGCGTGCCTATGTTCTTCAATCCAGATAGACATTTGTGTTGACGAGCAGCTGGTTCCGTTTAGAGCACGGCTTCAGACAATTTATGCCAAAAAAGCCAGCTAAATGTGGCATAAAAATCTGGGCTTTGTGCGACGTGAAAACCTCTTATACATGGAGGCTCCAAATCTACACCGGCAAAGACCTAGTTCGTGAAGTCAACCAGGGCATGAGAGTGGTCATGCAGATGACAGAGGGGCTCCGTGGACATGTGGTCACTTGTGACAGTTTTTTCACCTCCTTTCTTTCTCCTCCCAGGAGCTGCTGAACAATAAACGGGCACTGGTTGGCACAATCGGAGGAGCAAGCCAGAGCTTCCACCTCACCTGCTGCAGGCAAAAGGGAGAGAGCTATACTCCTCCACTTTTGCCTTCACCAGCACGCACACCCTTGTCTCCTACATACCGTTATGGGGCCAGAATGTGCTACTGCGCAGTACCAAGCACCACGACCCGATGTTGGCGAGGGACAGAAGAGGAAGCCAGTGATGATTGAAGATTACAACCGCTGCAAAGGAGGTGTTGACAACCTTGATAAGGCAGGTGCCATTATGCTTCAGTTACGCACACATTTATTTATTCTTACTCACATGTTCTTGTCAAAAATGTATGTAGATTTTTTTTTTTTTCAAATGAGCATTTTCATATAAAATAAATGTATCGTGAAAGAATACTTGGATCATTGATTCATATTGTATCGTTTTATTTTTTTGGGGTTTTCTTGTTAGGTTGTCGGCACATATGCCTGCAGGAGGAGAGCCAACAGGTGGTCACTGGCTCTCTTTCACAACCTGCTGGACGTGTCCCTTTACAATGCCTTTGTCCTGTGGACATGGCTGGATCCATCCTGGCAGGAACATAAAACCTGCAAGAGGAGGCTCTTCATCCGAGAGGTGGGAGAACAACTGGTGACGGCCCACATACAAAGGAGAGAGCGCCTTCCCCGGGCATCAACAGCTGCAGATCTAGTCATGGAACTGCAGGGTGTTAGCAAGCTTCGGATCCTTGGTATCAGAGGGAACATCACTAACAACATGCCTTCAAGGACGGGTTCGTACAGCCCTATGGAGAATGAAAAATGACTTAATTAGAAATAAATAAATGACTACATTAATGCATAAATAAAAGAATAAATAACTAAATGCATAATTAAAAGAAAAACAAATACATAAAAAATTTAATGTATAAATAAATGATTTAAATGTATTTTTAAATTGTTATATGTCTACCTTTCCACAAATCTAGTTTTTTTTTTTAGTTTTTTTTTTTTTATTTCTCCTGTATGCTAATGAGGTAGGTGGTTCTAACCCCACTCTAAAGCAGGATTGATAAACTGGGAGTGCCAGTAATGTATTCTGTATCATTCTACACAGACTATGCTCATGTTAGCTAACATACTGTGTTTACCTTGTAACCATAGTCTTTTAAGTTGGTATTACTTTATTGATTAACTTATAGCCTGTCCTCCTTACATAATTGAGCCTATGAATATGAGAAAAGGTTATTTGAATTCTCTCCTCTCTTCAGGTAGTCTTACAAATCCACATGAGTTCAGAGAATTCATTTTAGAAGCACATCCAAAACTCAGACAAGAGGGTGGATTTGAATTGGTCGAAATTTCTGGAACAACAAGAAGTCGGCAACTGATCCTCATCTCCTGTCCCAATGAGGGCTACCATGTGAGGCATTTGAAAGATCCACAAACCCAGATCAGTCATGCTACCATTTTCATTCGACCACTTCAACGGAACCTGAATCTGGAGCCTGGTAAGTGCCTTACTTTACATAAAACTGGTGCCGTCTTATTAACAGTCACACGATTGTTTCTTGTGTTTTACAATGAGCTTGTTTACAGGATTGTCAAGCAGGATGCAGAAGCGAACTGGTTGGACCACCTCAAAAATGTGTCACGTGTGGACATGAGTTCCCTTTTTCATACATAAAAGCTCATAGTGATGAATGCATAAGGTAATGCTTAATAGAGTGAAAACATCACAGTTGTCTACCAAACTGATACAGTTGTACCATACACGAAAGATTAAACTAAGTCTGCATTAAACATCTTGAGTGTGCATATAGGATCAATGATTACAGCTAAAAATGTACAAGAAAAAAATAGGTGAAATAAGTGCAGAGCAAACTTCATGACAAATCAGCACATCTTATGTGCCTAAATAAAGGATCCATATTTGGCATTTTTGATGCTAACAGTCCTTCTGTAATAGCCACATTCTTCTGTCTTCAGAAATGCATCCTAATGTGGAGGACACAATGGGCCATGCCTGGGTGGATTGAGCCCAGCAATCCTGCATGTGCTTTGTGGTGGATCCCATGAAGAAGCCACAATAGACATTAAGGACTGTGCTAACCTTGACATCTATGAGGCTATCAAATTGGTATGATACATTTTTTTAAGTAGATCTTATTGATAATATGCAGTGCAGTAACAATAAAAAAAATTATTACTGTATGTTTTGGGGTAAAATTGATCATCCTTTGAGTAAATATGGTTTTAACAGGTTACTGATTGAGAGGCCTGGCTTGTGATCACAAGTAAAATGAAAAAAAAATGTTATTTTCAATTCATTTTAAGACCAGTCAGTGGTGTTAAGTGTATGATTGATATTTATTAACATACTTGGCTGTCTGCTGACAGATTGTAAGGCTGTTGGGCTTTTCTGTTGCAAATTTGGCACTTTTCATAGAAATGACCTAACAGGAATTTTAAAGAAAGGAAATGGTGACAGATGATTTGGGAAAATGCTCAACATGACTGGAAAGTACTGAGCTTGTAGTTATTTTAGACATGCAAAACCACCAGTATTATGCTTGAATTTGCCTACAACCTCATTAAATGGCATTTTTTTTTTATTAGAATTGACATTTTTCTCATATTTTCTATTATGCATTTTGTTATGCTTTACTGTATATTCTCAAAGCTGTTTGAAAAAGTAAATTATTCAGATGGTCTTGGACAAGATAAAGTGGCCAACACAGGAAGAGGATGAAGACAGTGATGTGTTCCTAGAGGATACATGTAGGATCACAGGATTGCGTCACATATTTATTGAGAACGGTACATTAATTACTTTAATTGTCCTGTTTATTTAACTGAAGAGACTGTGCTTCATCTACTTCGTCTTTAATGAGAGATCATCTTGACTTTCTTTTGTGGGGGCAGCATCACTAAACCTGCTTGGAAAACGTCTGCGGTTCTGGGTAGGATGGAACGTGCTTCCCAGACAACTGAATGTTGAAGTGGAGGAGAGGAACTTCCCCAGGTCTTCCAGCTGCTAAAACTTCCAGGACATTACAAGGAGTACTGTATGTTTGAAAGAGACATTCTTGCTGCTCTGTGGAGCACCAACACTGGGTTTGGATTGGTCTAGAGACTGTACATAGAAATATAATTTAGTACACACTGATAATAGTGTAATTTGTTGTCTCGCTCGACCAGCCCAAAAACACTGAATTGCAGTTTAAAAAAAAAAAAAGCGATTACCTAGTGCCCAGTTCTGCCAGTGTGCAACATGTTATAAAAAGAGTGGTGGTAATCCTGAGTGTTACAGTTTTAAAGATAGGGAGACAAGCTTTTGGATTTAATGGTCAGTTTGTTATGATATAACGTGAAGTATAACCATAGTGGTTTTGAATGTTCAAAACTGAAAATGTCCTAGAATTGTTTTATGAAGACTGTTGTAAAATAAAGTTCTGTAATTGCCAACTTTTACTTTGGTATTAAAAATCATTGAAGATATCTGAATCAGCTGTACTAGGTAAATAATAATAATAATGCTATCACAATTCAACTGTTACCAGTAATGTAAACAATGGCTTCCTGTTACTTGGACATTCTACATCAGAGCTTGTGAAGCAGGAATTTATTGTAGCATTTCTGATAAGCAGCACACAGACATCCAACATGTTAGACAGAGGGCCATCAGGGTCTGGCAGACTTTCAACTCCCTGCTCAGTCAGTGAGCAATGTAGCTGCACCTCAGGGACCACAACATCAGGCTGACGATAGCCACAGTAAACTCCATACTCCGTGTCAACCTGCAAGTGCAAAGGAGATGTTGGGGTAAAGGCCTATTTAGCCAGAATCAGGTATCATAGTCAATATCCAATAGAATATCAAGTCTAAAAATAGCTACATATTTACTAAGATGTATGAGAGAGCATTAATATAGAGGTCAGATCGCTAAATTGTACCATTTTCCCAATAAATCAACTCTTTGACTGCTCACAGTATTGTAACATAAAGGGAGTTTTTCCTCCCCACTGTCACCAAGTGCTTGCTCAAGGGGGATTTGTTGGGTTTTCCCTATGTAATAATAGTGATAACAGTAAGGTCTAGACCTTACTTTGTAAAGTGTTCTGAGATGACTTTTGTTGTGATTTGGCGCTATACAAATAAAATTTGATTTGATTTGATTTAAATGCCCATAATACTCAGGAAGCCCCTCCCTTCACAGTGTCATGCTGCACACTGTAATGCCCTAAGATAATGGGAATAACAGACATATACTATGTAGGAAAGTCATAGTAAAAATAAAATTACTGTGGAAACAGGTAATGTTGCAACTGCAAATCCATTTTTAATGAAAAAGAATGACTGAAACAAATAACTGACTAGATTCTGACAAAGTGGTGAACAGCAGCCTGTTTGGGGTCAGACAATGTGGACACCATGTCCTCCCAGCAGCCCACAGCTTTAAGTTATGAATCAGAAACTCAGCAGAGAGAGTTAAAAAAAATCCATTCCTTGATCTAGACTGTGTAAATTCATGACTGGATAAAATAAAACCCATAAAATCACACTTGATATTAAGGCTGTGTCCCCGTGTCTGGGCTCTTTGGGGCAGTACTCACTATGTGTTCAAAAGCACAGACATCCTGTCACTTAATATGAAAGTATGGCCTGTTTTCTGCAAACACTATGATCAGCTGATCAAGCCTGTGCCTTTAAGGTGTTCCCCCGCCCCTTGCTGTTACATAACAAGCATACCTGCACAGTTAGAACAATTGTCGGTCACGGGAAAGGAAGTGCGTCGATACGGTTCCCGCAGACCAATCATCAACAAGGCCCGTGCGCAGTGGGCGTGGCTACAGGCGGTTTAAATTTTGAGAGCAAGTGTTAGTTTAATTTGTTGAGTCCTCGGAAAACTGTTCGTCGGTCGCTATAGTCGGTGTTGATTCGCGTTGGTTTGGCGCCAGGACGTTGCCAAACACATCCGCTTTGTGCTTGCAGGAAAATGGAGCTTTAAGTGTTCGGTAAGTCCCAGAACCTTCTTTAAGAAAAATGGTTTGTTTTAACACTGAAGTAGAAAGTGTATCTCAGTCTGTTACAATGAATTTGTTTCCTGCTCCATGACGTGGCCTGTAGATTTGGAATCTTTGAGTCAAGCTAATTTGTTATTTTTCTCTTTTCAGGTAGAACTACCGAACCGTAAGTCAGTTTATTTTTACTTTATAGTGG
>NW_018128099.1:12176-12792 GCF_001952655.1 Monopterus albus
GCCCTAGTCAAGTGTCTGAAAGCCCCAGTCAGGGAGAAAGAAGCCACTGTGAGGGAAAGTGTGCTGGGTAGACAGGCTATACTGTTACAGAAAAGTACATTGTACTTCCTGGTTGAAAAGTTGCAGTTTACCAAGATGTTTCCTGTCCTGCCAGAGATGCTGAGATGGGACACTGGGACCCAGAAGTTGTCGTGTTCAGCTGTGAAGAAGACAAAGACCCTGCTGTACCAGACCGTCATCGACAATGACTCCTCTGCACCACGAGTTGTCGGTCTCTTCAGAAACATCAGGTATCCACCTTAGTCCACTTCATTAAATGTTGATTGTTCTTGTCTTTGAGTGACTTTTTTGACTCTGATGCCCACCCTTAGGAAGCTGAAGCTGGGGAAAACAACCTGCTGGCACAGACGGGACCATGAGGAGGCTGCTACAGCCGTCCACCCCAACCGCTTTGGTCCTGAGAGCTGAGACCGACTTGAGATCGTGAAGGGACTGTTTCAGCTGAAGCTCAGTCAGCTTTACCCAAATCTACCTCCACCTTAGATGAGATGACTTCATCTACTGAACTCTAACCTTTCTTCTGGAGTAGTGTGTTCCTTGACACTATTTGAAGACT
>NW_018128099.1:18161-26218 GCF_001952655.1 Monopterus albus
GCCTCTTTTTAATATCGGCTTCCGCTCTCCACATGGAGATTGTGGGGAAGTGTGTGAGCTGCACATTGTAATCAGAGCTAGGATGTGCAGCTGGCACTCGAATGTCTGTGTCTGATTGTATAACAGTGGCACTTGGAGTATTGACTTCAACTGTCCCATGTGAGTCGCTTGAACTGGCTGAAGGAGACAGAAAACACTTAAACTTTTCCAAAAAACATGTACAGTCAGCAAGAAAACCCTCAAGTTGTTTTAATGTGACTTCTGTTTTGTTCTTTGTAAAGAAGGTACAGGCCTTGACTTCCTGTCTAGCTTTCTCAGCAGCAAGAGAGGCTTGCTTTAAAAATAGTCCTATAGCATCCCCTTGTGGGGGAGGACTGTCACTGTCCCCAAAAATCTTTTTTGTTTTTGCATCTGCATTATCCTGCGTATCTTTAGGAACCTATTTAACCATTTAAACAAAAACTTGTAGAGTACTGACCCCAAAGAATCAGATTTGCTCATTTTCCACTCTTGAACAACATTTGCAGACATATTGAAAATGATGCACACGTGACTGGCGTTTCAACTGAAATTATCTCTGTCCAGAATTATTTATTCCACTGGGAAGCTTCTACATCAGAACTTTTTCTGATGCGCCCGATCGCTGGGGGTTCTCCCAATCAACAGTTCTGTTTTAATTTAACTGAATACGCCGTCACCATAAAGGCCATAATACAGTTTTCCCATAAACTATGCCCAGTCCTGTAACCAAAAACAAATCTGCCAGAGGCACACTATTTCACATCGGATTCTCCCAGTAGCACTTGTTGCTATGAGATATGCATGTGAAAAAAAAAAAAAAAAATTTCCCTGTGCACTCATTAATCATTTAACAGTTATCAGTGATCGTCTTGTAAATATTTAGATGTTCAGAAATGCTCAGAGAAGTCTCCGCTCAGAGAAGGCTCCTCCTTCCACTTCCGCCTTCAACAAGCCAGTCTTCCCATCGGGGCAAAAATCCTAATAATTTTGGAGACAACCGTCAAAATTTGTGGTTATCCACTTATTAATGTGAATTTTACGTCTCTGATAGTCATCAATCTCTGTAACAAATGAGACTATGTGCTTCAGAACTTTTTCATGTGGCCAAAAAACAGCACCAGCACATTTCAATATAAGAGTGTTATCTTACCTTTACTGTAATTGTTTGGTTTTTAAGTCAGGAATTTACAGTCCACACAGATCAACAAAATGTAAAGTCCAATATGCAGAAATTCTGTACAGATGTCTCCTGCTGACCTTTTATTATTGCCGGCAAGTGTTGATGTGTGCAGTCCGTTCACTCCTGACATGGAATCCAGCTCAGAATTCAGCCAATTCCGAAAGTCACGACACCAAGTTGTAATACCCCAGTTCCTTTATTGGACAGATCTGATTTTTATCGTACGGTCGAGTTTTATTTAACAGGCCATGACTTATAGCGTACGTAGCCTGCATTTAGAGCCTCATTCCGTGTAATTATGGCTACTGTTATACCCCAGTTCTTTTATTGGACAGATCTGAGTAAGGAAGGAGTCCATCTTTTTGGATTTTAGTGCTGGTTTTATTTTAAATATATTTATACACACACAAAGATTACAGAACACTACCCGGGCTGCTCCCTCTGTCAGACCAGCTGTTGGAGAAGAGAAGCTCCCTGGAACACAGAGCCTAATACATTTATACAAGTTCTTGGGCTAACCCCTTTACGCAAACAGATATAGAATCATCATGAGTTGGAGACAGTCTGACGTCTCCTTCTCTTATCTTATGCTCCACATGCGTCAAGCATTAATCAGAACAAATGAAGAACTCCGTGTGTGTGTACAGTATGTTGTTACGTGGTGTGTAACTAAACCAATCATTCAGACATGAATTTAACACCAGATTAATACAAGAAAACAATTGACATCAAAATACACTTGTCAGATTTAACATTATCTTCTAACCTTGAAGCAAAGCACACTAGAGCAGACTTCAAATATTACTAACTGCATTATGATTCTTAACAGAACACAAGGGTTAACAACACATTAAAGCACATTAATGTCTATAATTATCTGACTGAATTATTCATTTCTAACAGTAGTTTGTGTCGTTTTGTTCGTTGTCAGTGCTCATATTAAAGAGACAGTTTCCGCCTGTACTCATCTGGCATTCACCCCTTGACTTTATCGGCAGCTTTACGGGCTGATCCCGACAGTACAGTCTGGCCAACATGAACTCAGCCAGTGAGGAATACTCGTGTTTTGGCAGTGACCAGTGTACAGGCATCTGAAGGACAGCTTTCATGCCACTCAGCAGTTCAACACACCTGTTCACCCGCATCTCTGATCTGCCAGAGTCACAAACCCACAGAGCTCACACACCTCTATCAGAGTAGGGACGTGTATTCACACCGCAGCAGCCCAGCCTTATTCTGAGGAGACCCCCCTGACTCCAGCTGAAGCCCGAGCCATTTGGCAGGAACTAAAGGCCCTAATGGCCCCTGTGCTCTCCATTCCTGCACTGAAGCACTTTTATTGGTCTGACCTAGAGCTACAATCAGTGCCTGGTCCAGTTTCCCAGCGGGTCGGCCGGACCGCTGACACAGCCCTTGTCTCGAGTCCTGAGTCCTCTGTTCAGCTGGGTGCTTTTTTCTGTCGCCTGGCCTGAACCCTAAGGACCGCAAACCCTCACTTTTTGAGGGAACTCGGTGGGCCATCTGTCCTGGGGGTCCAGGGAGAGGGAGGACTAGGAGGAAGCCTCAGACTCAGCCTGTGTCCCAGCTGCAGTCCCCAGGACCCTTGCTTTTTGGGGAACCCGGTAGGCTCTCTGTCCTGGGGGTCCAGAGAGAGGGAGGACCAGGAGACAGCCTCGGACTCAGCCTGTGTCACAGCTGCAGTCTCCAGAGTCCTCGTCTCATCTGGACCTCCAGCAGCTGCAGCTGCCGCCGCCTCCAGGCCCTAAGCCAGGTCCCGAGTCGCAGTTGCTGCCTCCAGCAGAGCCAGTTCCTGTTCCTGTTTCTGAGTGAGTCAGCTGGCTCGCCAATGCCGTTTCTGAGCCCGTCCCTGTTCCTGGGCCTGAGCGGGTCAGCTGGGCCGCCAACGCCACCTCAGGCCTTGTTCCTGTTTCTGAGTGGGTCGGTCAAACCGCCGACACTGCCTCCGAGCCTGTTCCTGTTCCTGTTCCCGAGTGGCTCACCCAGCGTGCCGACGCCGCCTCCAAGCCAGTTCCTGTTCCTGTTTCCGAACGGGTCGGCTGGACCACCGACGCTGCCTCAGACTTTGTTCCTGTTCCCGAACAAGTCGGATGGACAGCTAATGCCGTCCCTGAGTCCACCCCTCAGCGTTGTTACCTAAGCGTCTCTGCTGGGTCTGAGAACCGCAGGTGTGTTGATGACAGTGTCCCTGCCAGGGTCCCAGATCTTCAGTGTGCCGAGGACACGCCAACAGGAGCCTCGATGCCTCGATGCCGCCTCTGCCCTTCCTCCTGAGGTGTGCACTGACGATGACGTCAACGCTGCCCCTGTTCCTGTTCCTCCAGAGGGATTCACCAACAAGGATGGTGAAGCAATCCCTCTTAAGCGGGTTCGCTGGCGAGCCGGCGCCGCCTCCGAGCCTGATCCTGTTCCCGAGCGGGTCGGCTGGCGAGCCAACGCCGTCGCCATACACTGAGTAACAGCGCTATTTTATAATACACAGTGGTGTGTTTGAATCTAGGCCAGATGTGGAGAAACAGTCACACAGTATTTCACCTCAGTCAAACTTTACGTGATATCTTGTAAATAACGACACTTTGGATACAGTTAACCTTTTATAGCTGTAGTATACGAACATTAATTATTACTAAACATTCCTCAGGCACAAGTTGGAGGTGGCATCTTATGGGACCGAGTCCAGTCAGGAAGCCACCTCGAGATGGACAGAGAGCATGCGTCAGAAAATATGTATGTATGTATGAAAATATGATGCCTTGCATCAAACCAAGAATGGAGTCCTGTTAACAATTGAGAAAATTTCATGTCTAAATCTAGATTACTAAAGGTCTTTGAGTATCCAGAAATGAAGACTAACGGGAGGATGACTTGTATAAAACTGCAAGTAATGGAGTCTTGTGATGTTTTTCTTTTTTTTTTTCTTTTTTTTTTAACAATCATTAACATCCGAGGGAGACCACACATGTGAAGTTAATTCACTGCTCAGTGCCTAGAATGGTTAGATATTGTGTAGAAAATAGTAAACACAGAAAGATGTGTTCTTCAAATGAAGACATTTCATTTTCATTGTAAAACTTTTTTAACACATATGTTTGTGAAACACTTGTCTTTTTATATTCCTGTAATACCTCCTGTTCTACATTCAAGGTGGAAGTGGCCAGAGGATCCTATCTCTGTTGGCTACACAAACAAGATACTCCAGATGATCACCAACAATGGGAAACACATGCTTTACATTTTCCCTCTTCAAGAACAAATTGACACTACACCCCTTCTCTATTAATATCGGTAAGATCACCAGAACAATGGTGTAATTTCATACATAGGTTTGTAGAAAATATTGTCCATCTTCAGAGATGCTCTAGCTGGGCATTTTTAGGATGCAGCATATGGGGTGGTGGTTTATTGTGTTGTTGTATGAAGAGTGTCTTTGTTCATGAATAAAGGTAGAGAAAGGTAGGTGACACTAATCTCACTTGAGGTGGATGCACAGCTTTTAATTACCATTACAGGCTTTCTCATCCATGTGGAACCTTTTAACAAGAGTGGTGCTTTACAACTGCAGATTAGTTTAAATTACTGTTAGAGATCAAATTTGCATGGCCTGTTTCATAAATTGAGGGTAAACAAAAATGGGAATTGTTAAAGTGAATGTTCTTTATAGGCTTGATAGCGACAAACCCAGCAGAGAGACGACATCAGCACTCTGGCCTTTTCTTGGGACTTGCCACCAGTAATTCAGAGATGGCTATGTCAGCATGTGGTGAGATGACATGTTGTATTTCAAGTCCCCCGGCGCCACCTCCGAGCCGGGGGACTTTTTGAAGGAATTCGGTGCCCCCCCCAGATTTTGTCTAAATGTTGACTTGGAACTTTGTAGTGTCCATTCTGCATATAAAAAGATGGTCACTGCCCAGGTACAAATAATGTGCCCATTAAAAGCCTTTTGTTCAAAATGAAGCAAACCTATCAAAATCAAAACAGGATGGGTTGAAATTATAGAGCTTATCATGCTTTAAATTCAAACTTTTTCCATTTTCCCCTTAGGCAATCCTTCCTTAACCAGATGTCATTCTGTGGCCAGACAATCAGCAGCAGCATTCTTGAGGACATGCATAGACACAGGCAAGTTTGTTTATAAATGGACCATTTATTATTGAAATCAAAGCTTTACAAAACTTTTCTTTTTTTGCAGCCACTCAATCCCAGCTCAGCTAGCTGCTAATGTTTTGTGTAAGATGGGAAATCCGTACTGGGTTTATTAAGGCCTCACATTTTTCTCCATGCTGTTGCATTGCATGTGCCTGGACAACAGTTATGAAGACTCTCTAGTCATGTACTACAAGAGAACCCACATGACTGGAGAAGTCTGTGGCAGGCTAAGCTGAGTGGAGTGCCTTCTGAAACCAGCAAACTGGGCAATAAGCTCCTAGAGGAGGAGGAGGCGGCGGCAATGCAATAGCCCTTTAATGAATCTTATTTGTGTAAAATGTGCATTTAGTAAGAACTGTTGACTTTTCCTTCATGCTAATGGATAGACACACGTTTAAACTTTTGCTGGTTTCTGCTATTAGTCAACTTCACAGGGTAGAAAGCACAAGAGGTCTGTGCTGCTTTTGGATGTTGTAATGAAACAAACTTGTTGATTTTCCGACAGTCTAGAAAAGCCTGAGATTGAAGATCATGACTAAAACAAGATTGGTGTAATGCTGTGTACCACCACTAAAGGGCAGCCTTACTGTGTGTTGAGGAGAAGGGGAATATAGTGTCCAGATATAAAGAGATATACACAGGAAATGAGTGAGATGTACAAACCACAGCACAGGCTGACTGTAGATATTTGCTCAGCCTTTGATTTTGAATCACTTTTAAGTCAAGTCAAGAATCTTAATTGTCATTATGCATAGCACAACAAAATTTCTTCCGGCAGCTCTTGGCTTAAAAGACACATTAAGATAAGCACACTGGGCATCACCTGCGATCGTGAGCTCTGGCTCAGCCGAGGAGAGGCCTACTGGGTCCATCAGGAACATGTTGACATCTCCCACCATGCACTGCTCCTATTCTATACTGGGATCTGCCCATAGCTGCTTATACAAGATGATGAATGTGTACTCTGGCAAAAAATTAAAAAGTTATCACAAATTAAACAGCTTTTCTTTAATAAAAGTTGAATGATTTTACTAGTGCATGACCTCAGAATGAACGATGCCTTATTTTCATATCATATCCATTAATTACCAGTTATTTATAAACACTTTAACCTAACAAATCTGATGGATGATGGTATGAATGTCTGGAAGGAATGATGTGGAAACCATAAGGACAGAACTTGAAAGCAGTGTTGACCTCATAAAGCAAATGTCACTGAATCATATTTCACTTTATCCTATCATAAGTTGTATTAAATAAGCTTCTGTTATTTGGACAATGTGTTAGCTTATTTATGTAGGCATTGTAAAAACTCTGAATGTTAAAAACCTGTTACTCTAACTTAGAATAAGTTAACAAAAGTAAAGGAAGTTCCCTCAGATTTATCTTTCCAGCCACTGCTGTATGATCGGTTCAACCAAAAGTTTTTCTCTTTGTTTTATTTAGGTAGTTTTCAGAGAAATCAAGGTGTCCAGTTATTCACATGAAAACTCTAAGGTTAAGTCTGGCAATCCTTCAGATTTATAACAACTGCTTTAGAGGATGAATAAGAGCATGTTCTGTGTGTACATTTACTGCAGAAGAAGTCTTACTGTCATCATCTTCCCCCCAGCTCCCCTGCACGTCGTACTCCTGTTCCAGCGGCTGAGGTGGTCAGATGCTGCAGCTCAGGACGCTTCATCCATTCATGATACCTGAAGAGTGTAAACAGGTGGATAAGAGACAGGGACTACAGGTTTCTACAGCTTTAACTTAATCATGTATCCAGAGGCCAAAGGACTGGAGCGGGTTGTCTGTGCCAGTTAAAGAGACTTCATACTGTCAAAGGAGCAAAAGCTTGTATTGACAGCTGGGTCAGATGTGTCATCTGTCTAAGTTATTTCTTCACCTTCTGCCAGCATGGACAAAAAGCTTTCAAATGCTCCATGACAAATGAGACCGTATGATTTGATCGAAAGCTCCAGAAAAGCTGCTAAATGGAACTTGCAATGAGATTGTTTTCTCAACATTATTATTAGTTACAGACTTATTTAGAAGTCAAACTAAAACCCATCCGCCATGTTTAAACATTGATAGTAAAGAAATGACATTCTAACACTCATCAATAAAGATTTCAGCAGATAAAAATAAAAGAAAAAATTGACAGGCTTCTGGTGTGCAACAAGACTGCGGCCGATCTTTCTCAAGCTCCAGTGTTGAAACATCTGTCGTGCACACACTGACAAAGTAAAAATCACATGCAATTACAAACATACCTTTCATCTAGACACACTTTTATTAGCAGATGGAAATCGCCTCAAGGCATTTTACAAATGATGAACACATTTATTAGCACTTTTATTTTATTATTTCAGACTCTGTGCGTATGTACATGCACATGTGCGTCTGTGGATCTGTTTATGTTTGGTTGCTTAATGGCTCTGCCCAATCCATGCCACAGCTTCACCGGATACTGTGGAGTGTTGACCATGTCCATCCAGTGCTGCAGCTGAGGGCCTCTGGCATACATGAAGGGCCCTAACACCAGCACTCCCAGTAGGACTGAAGGCTCTGGGAGAAAGATATATGAATATCAGTGTGTAAGTGTTTCGGATCTAGTCTGGTACAATGTTCGCATTACTGCTGATGCTGCCCCCATCCACCTATCATTCCCATGCCAAATTTTACCCTTGCTCATGAACAAGATATA
>NW_018128099.1:27749-29347 GCF_001952655.1 Monopterus albus
ATATACTGAGATATATATACCGAGATACTTAAACCCATACACTTGAGGCAGCAGTTCACTTCCAACCCAGAGGGAGCAATCCACAGTTTTCCATTCCTGGAATCGCCACCTTAACGTGGTGGAGAGATTTGTGTGTCCAAATGAACCTGGGAGCTGTGTTGTCTGGGGCGTTAGCTCCTGGTAGGGTCTCCCAAGGCATACTGGTCCCAGGGGACAGGCCAGACTAGAAGTGATTTAAAAAAACTAATGATATTAGTAACTTTGTGTTGCACTACCTCGCCCAGATTAGGGAGACCGAGGCACCATGCTGGAGCCAGACCTGGGAGATGGGAGAGGGGAGCTTTCCAATGAGCATCTGGTGGCTGGGCCTTGGTCCATGGTACCTGGTCGGTGACAGCTTGAAGAAATTACATGGTCCCATCACCCTGTAGACCCACCACCCACAGGGAAAGGAATTAGGGTCAGGTGCAATGCAAGTCGGGCAGCAGGCCAAAGTCGGGTACCTGGGCATGTTGATCCCTGGCTGCCTAGGCTAGCTCTGGAAGTTACTGGCAAAGAAATAATCCAACACAACCAGGAAAACTACAAATATTTTACTTTTTTTGCATGGATCAAACAAAAGGCATGTTAATTTGTGAGCTTTAGTGGTGTTGGGCTGATTTTGTTACCTTTGGACAAAGTGAGGCCAGCTTTTTTCATTCTGTTTCTGGTCTTTATGCTAAGCTAACCTTGCTGATTGTTGGTAGCAGTTTCATACTTAGCAAATCAAAACGAGCAGCATTTCACTTGGTCAGAGAGGATGCACTGCTGCACCATCTTTGATTTTGCATAGTCTACTGATTTAAAAGAAAAAGATCTCTTGTCATATTCATTTTTTTTATTTCACAGCCATCTGTTTTCGTTTTTCCACCTTTATATTCACAGAGATTACCTTCCATCCGGTGAGTTTCTAATTTCAACATTTTCCATTTTCATGACCAGACTGGTAACAGTAATGTCCAGTGTCCGAGAGAAAGCCATACAGGTATTTAACATGTGCAGTCTTGTATCAGGGCTAGACACAGCACAAAACTGTGTCTTGCAGAGGACCTTTATACGAAGCCCGGGAGGGGACATAGAAGTGGAAAAAAAAGATGATTGACTTTGTAAGACCTTTCAATACTTTTTTTGGGATGCCACAAAAATATTGCAAGATCTTAAAAAACTATTGTGAGATTTTGCAAATTCAGCCATCCATTTTTCCCCCTCCTATGTCCCCTCCCAGGATCTGTACCTTTAAAACCCATATCTGTCTAAACCTATCCAAACTTTGATTTACCTGAGCAGAAACTGTTGCTATGACAACTTTGCCATATTATCACCGATGTGTGAGAAATAATTCAGTGTTCTGCACCTTTAATATACTCGAGATGTTTTAAGCAGCAACCTGAAGGAAGACTGGTTTTAATTCACATGATCTGACTGCATTCAGTTTTATGTTTGTCTCCTTTGCAGCTGATTCTCGCCCACTAGATTTCCACTGTAAATGCATGAAGAATAAGCTAAGTGGAAGATAATGGTTACCTCAGAACATGCTCTTGGTACATGACACTCAGTGA